>NC_056725.1:291697577-291762577 GCF_019279795.1 Protopterus annectens
AATATGCTAAATAAACAATATGTTCATTGTTACAGGTGGCAAAAACATCAAAATGATATACTCTGTTTTGATTCAGATGTTTAAACTGTGATGTACTGTCAATAAACTGACATATAGAGCATTTGCCATATGATAAAGTGGCCTTTATTTTATAGTCTTTTTTTATATGTAGGATAGCATAATGTTCTCCTCAAGGATTTCATGTTCTTAAACAGAAATCTAGGTTTAGGGTCCAATAATTCTTTAATATCTTTGTCAGTAATTAATATATTCCAGTGCTTTCTTATAATACTCATATAAGAAGAAACATTACTGGAATAATATAATGGCACCCTTAATTTACTTTCACTTAATAAATTACTACTAGATGTACTTCCTTCATCTCTTTTAGAAAAATAAGGTTTGGCCCTACTATTTCTCAATGATTTCACTTCATTAATGTTCTTATAAATGTCACTACTTCCTCTCTCTTTTAAATGCTGTTGTGTAATAATGAGCTGATCATGAAAATCTCTTTTCTCGAACATTTAATCTAGAGGTCCTAAACATTTGTTTTTTGACAACATTATTAAAAATGTATGATGGATGCATGCTGTCCCTTGAAAGTAGATGATTGACATGACACAGTTTTCTATAAAGTCTAGTAAATATTGTATCATTGTCATCAATTTCCCCATTAACATCTAGAAAATGTATACATTTGGAGGATACGCTGGAAGTAAAAGGCAAAAAAGTGGTGGTATTGTTAATACATTCTTCAGATTTATGGAATTTTCCAGTGTCCCATTCCATAAATAAAATAAATCATCTACAAACCTTCTATAGAATGCCACATACTCATTAAAAGGACCTCCTAGAATGTATTTGTGCTCCCACATTGCCATGACAGTATTGGCGTAGCTATTGTCACATGAAGTGCCCATAACTACGCCATTACGCTGGCAATATATGGAGTCACCAAATACAAAAACATTGTTCTCTAACGAACATTTCAAAAGAGTGCACATGAGCATAATCCTGTCATCTTCTATATCAAAATACATATGCAAATATTGTTTGACTTTATCCACACCTATGATGTAACATCCATCATGACTAATATGATATTACTGTCAGATAAGATTTTTTGCTCAAGAAAAGTGAATAAATCAGCAGGAAATTGCTCTGTATCCTTCAAAATACATGTGTTCTTATTCAAGATAGGTCTAATATTCTTTTCTAAATAAAAAAAAATTGGTTCTGTAGACCAATTGTGCCCTGCCACTATAGGGCACAAAGGAGGTTGTGTAGTACTTTTATGAATTTTTGGCAAACCCTGGAGGACAGGCACCAATGGATCTTTCACACAAAAATATTCATATAAATTTGTATCTATCAAGTTAGATTTATAAAGCATATTAAGTGCATGCATAACATTTTGCTTCATAGATTCAACTTTTCTTCGATTATTTTTTACATAGAACTCATCATTAGCAAGCATACTGTCCATAGCACTATTATACCAGTCAGTATCTAAAAGAACAATCGCCCCACCGTTGTCTGCTGGCCTAATAACAATAGCATCATCTTGTAAGTGTTTTAAAGCTAAAAACCACTTTTTATTAAATTAAAATGTTTGTTCCCTTTACCTCTGGTATCTTTAACCTTATACATTTCATCTGTACAAAGTTTTTCAAAAGCTTTGACCAACAGATTAACTACTGGCACAAAAACACTTGATTTTCTTAAAAAAATCTTTCAGTATCTGCATTGTTGTTGCTACTAATAGTGTTTTTATAAAGTAATTTTAACATCAAATTCCTTGTGAATAATTTAATGTCCAAAATTACCTTAGTGAAGTCCAAATGTATTGTTGGTATAAAGGATAAACCCTTTTGCAATACTTTCCTCTCCAATTCAGTTAACAAATGAGATGATAAATTCCAGACTAAGTTGTTCTTTCTCCAACCGCCACTCTCTTAATAGTGGGGGTTCCCATTAAGTCTCCTTGCTGTTTCTTTTTGTGCCGGATGCGACTTTGTGATTGTGCTTTGCGATTCTCTGACTTCCATTCCTTGATGGGTGAAGGGAATGGAAGTTTTTATTGAATTAAAGGGTGTCGCACACTCTGCCCCTGCAAATGACAAGCTCCACAATCTAGCTGAGTGTTTTCATTGATTTCATGCAACTTATGCACTTGTGCTGTGACTAGGAATGTCTTCTTCTTAGCTCCTAGTTCCTTTTCTTTCTCTGTCACACTCGTCTCTGACACTGATGTCACAGCAGATTTAAAAGCAGAAGTCATCACCTGATTAGATGGCATGGAAATTGCCATGGGAGCCAATAGTTGATTGCCCTCAGAGACTGTCCCAGTGGTATTGGACTGCTGATACCCTTCACAAACAGTTCTAGTGGTTTCAGTGAACCTTGGCCACAAGAACACATTGCCTTGTTGAAAATCTGAACAATCTTTCAGTACTTTTCTGTGTTTAATCCTGAGTAACTTCTTCTAATAGACTGAGAGTGAGTCAAGGATTTCAGTCAAGTATTTATCAAGTACCTCGATGTTAAATAGGGTAATTAATTCATCGTATGCTTGTTTGATAAACAAAGAGAGTTGCTCCACCTGTTTGCTGGAATGTTTAATTAAAAGTTTCAAGTAAGACATGCTGCAGTTTAAATTTATCTTTTGCCATTCAATCAGCAATTCAGCATCAGACTCTGCTTGTGAGGGCATTTTTAATATACGCAAACCCCTAGGAACAATTTTTTCTTACACACATACTTCTAGATGAAATTTTTGGTACTGACGTTGTTTTAACTAAAATACACTCATTTAAATACAAAATGACTACCTACTAATTAATCATGTATCAAGTTAGATTTATAAAGCATATTGTGTATGCGTAACATTTTGCTTCATAGATGACAATATATAATCCATATTTTTATGCACTCATGTATAAATTATATGATCTAGATGTTTCATAGCTTTAGTTTAGTCAGTAAATACAGTGTTTTGTGTGTGTGTGTTAAAAAATGTTTGTTTGTTCCCCTTTTTTATATGTATGCCTTTTTTATATATATGTCTGTTTGTTTAAGGGATGTCTTGGAATGTAGTCACATGATTAATTAGTAGGTAGTCATTTTGTATTTTAATGAATGTATTTTTGTTGTGTGTTAGCATCTGATGAAGCAGCACAGGCTGCGAAAGCACTTATGAATATTTTAAATAAATTAGATTTTTATCTTGGAAAGCCTGGCCGTCTGAGTTCTTTTGTCTCAGTGGATATACTTTTTGGATTACTTTTGTTATTGGACTCTTTCACCTGGATTGGTTGGTACTTGTCTTTTTTAATGTATGCATATATGTCTGCATGTATAGACATATCTATACATAACAGGTCATTCTGATGACGGGGCAACAGAATTGTGTTCATTTTAACTAATATTTGGGCATGCCCAGTGGGACTGTCAGTACTTATAAAATGACTCCAGGCCACACCTATTTGTACTTCAGACAGGGATTTTGAGTGTTACAGACCATGCCTCTCAACTGTCCAGAATTTCACAGAATGTCTAGAGTTTTGACTTATAATTTTGGTCTATTCCTTCTTTTGTGGTTTTCTGGCAAATCACTTGGATGAACTGAGGATTGAAGTCACTAAATAATGACATACATTTGAGTTTCTGACTTCAAATCCTTCAGAAAAATGTCTGTTGAAACAAACCCTGTTATTCTAGCAACTTTTTTAAGTTTATGAGAGCAGTATTTAAAATATGCCCCTATTTGTGGGCCTTTGTCCCCCCATTTTGTCGGGCTTTGTCCAGATTCCTTGCACTAAAAGGTTTAGAGGTATGTTACATACATTGACATCCGTCCCTGTTTCTGCAGTACTGCACTTCACTCAAAATGTCCACGGCATTCCCCAGCTGTCTGCTGTACTTAATATGTGACTGAGGTTCATAATGTTACACCACACATAGAATGACAGTATGTGAAAACACCAACATAATAATACCTCACGTGCAAAAGATGTGAATACTTCCAGATTAGAACCATCAGCACCACCATCCATGCTAACTTCCCTAATCCACTGAGCCACACAGGCTGCCAGACAGAGGACAGTCATTTGTCACACATTAATCAGCATAAATATGTATGTTGTTATTTCTGCTTTACGTGGGACATACAATGTGTGTTAAAGTACCATGTTACAGTTCTGAGATTGCCTGGTCTGCTGATATACCATTGGTGACTTACTGTTAATTTAACGGTAAGTCACCAATGGTATATCAGCAGACCAGGTATATTTGAACACTGCTGTATTGGGATTGGGGGAACAACAGCACATTATCTGCTGGGATAGACAGTAGTCCAAATATCATGTGACCTCACTGTTTAACATCTCCCTTGACTGATGTAGTGAATATTCCAACCATGAGGCCTAGTGATTGTTAGGGGACACATACTATTGGACTGGGTATCTGTTGTCCCATGTGGATGTTACAGCTGTCCAAATAGCCCACTATATTTCCTTGCATAAATGCAGCAGATCCATACATACAATACCATAATATAGTAATCCTTACAAGTAGTGTTTAGGTTAGAGACCTACCTTCTGAATGCAGCAGTTGACAAAACTGTAGTTCAGGGCTGACTCTGATGCAAGCAGTATACAGCCAATACATGGATAAGTACAGGTTGTCTGGTTTGGCTGGCATCAACAATTTTACTATATGTATGTGAGTAGGAGTAGGGTGTCAAACCCTAGGGCCCTAGGTTGTCAGTGACTGTGCTATGCGTTGTCTCTTAACCAAAGCCAGGGCTTACTGGGCACACTTACGTCTGCCTACAGGGACATCATCAGGGGGTTCCTCCTGTAAGTGTGGGTATGGTGACCTAGGCACTGGTGGGGGACTGTGTATCACTTCCCTTTACTGATCGTGCTGCAGCTGTTTCCACAGGATCATACTGTGTAGCATGGCACATACTATGAATATCTATGCACATGTGGCTGGAGTGTACCGCAGGGCTCCACCAGATATATCAAGGCGCTGGAACCGTAACTTCAGAAACCCAAACATATGCTTTATGATGTTCCTAGTTTTTGAGTGTGCCTTATTATGGTGTTCTTCAGTGTGTGTGTGTGTGTGTGTGTGTGTGTGTGTGTGTGTGTGTGTGTGTGTGTGTGTGTGCGTGTGTGTGTGCATTTCTGAGGGTTGTCATCATCCACGATTCCAGTGCATAGCGAGCATCCCCTAGCAAATGGACATGTGGGATATCCTCCCTAGCAAACATCTGGTACAGCTGTGATGCATGTCAGACATGGGAGTCATGACAACTGCCAGGGGTGCCAGCACATACATTCATGATAATGCCCTGGGCATTGCACATGACCTAGCAGTTGATAGAGTGGTACCCCTTGCAGTTGACATAGATTCTACCCTCCTCACTGGGTGGTGACTTGATGTGTACATGAATGCAGTCTATGGCACCCAGTACCTCAGGGTAGTGTGCTACATGGTAGAATTGTTGCATATTGCTGACCCTCACCTCAGGGGTGAGGGGAAAATAAATGTGCGGACTGGCATGTGGTAGCATGGCATCCAGGAACTGGTGGAGTATCCTGGATGCTGATGCCTGTGAGACCCCCATCATGCCCCCAATTGGTACCTGTAGTTAGTATCCTAAGGGCTACACATACCTTTGTTTCCACTGGGATGGGTTCCCTTCTGTTGGCTCTGGGTCTGACTTGAGGGTGATAGAGCTCAGTAAGTTCTTGTAGTATGTCCCTGTCCCCCCTGTAGTGCTCTACAATCTCCAGCTCATGTAACCCCTGGAAGGTTACCCTGGGCCTGAACACTCTTCTCTTTCTCAGTCAAGGCCTATTCTCAGCAGCACCATTGACTTCAGCATCTAGCACATACAGATGAAGCAGACCTGCAGCAGCCCCTAGCATTCTTTCAGTTAAAATTCCTGAGTCTGTACTCTAATGGTGCAGAGTATGAGAGATTGTAGAGTGTATGCATACTTTATATTGCTCTACTGTAGGCCTAGACTCTGTGATTGGCTACCTATGATGCATTGTACCTGTCTAGTATATCAGTAACATCATTTAATGGACCTACTTTAAGTTAAACAGGGGGAAAATTAATTAATATGTTATTGCCTTTTAGATACATTCAGCACTGCAGCATGCCACTCAAATGCGTGCCCCATAGGTAAACAAAGATTAGCACTTAGTACTCACACCCCCCCGATTTCCATGCTCAGCATAGTGGCATACCGGGCAACCATGCAGAAACAAGCTCCCTTGAGCTAAATAAAGCATAGAAGTTAGTGCACACACACCCCTGAAAGGGCATGCTCAGCATGGTGGAGTGCCATGCAAACAGGTACAGCTAAGCTGAAAAAGCTTAGAAGCTATTGAACACACCCTCCCCTGATGTCAGCTACCTTCTCTGTAAACACCGACATAGTTGTCTGTCTACATGGAGGGGATATGCAGGTACGATTACCCCTTTGTTCTATTCAGTAACTCCACCTCATTTGCATAGGGATCCATGCTCATAGCCTGGAAACTACACGCTTCAAAGTCCTATCATGTTAGGAACAGCACCAATGCACCATTGCAAAATCTCCACACAAAGTCCTGTAATACATTTCTTTTGCATAATATTAATTTAGTTTTTTACAATTTTTTAAAATTCTTTTTATAAAGCATGTTTGCGTACTGCTGTGCACCTCACAAACATGCCCAGATTATTAAAAAAAAAATTAATTTAACTTATTTCCTTTAATTCTTCTGACACACAGAGGATAGTTTCACTCATATCTGTAGGCAGTATGCCATTTCTGTCCTTCTATCTACATTTTTACAGCCCCTTTTGTCTGTCTACATTTTTGTACACAGAATTTTTCCATGTGCACTACGGACACTGACAGGGGGTCTGCAAAACTGCCTATTTTCTTGCTGGATGTCTCTACCTGCCTAATTTGCATGGGATTCACCTGCTCATGAAGTGATTTGCATGCCATGGAGGTTTGAATCTAAAAATTTTCACGGCCATGTTAGCAGTGTGGCGGGTTTACCTTTATATCATTGATCACATAAAATCAACATACCACTTCGTTGACACATTTTCCACGAATTTGAAACCGCAACACTTCTTAAATATCGAAATAATGGCGAATTTTGATGTTTCCGGCCGCGCCACACCTCCACTTCAGGGCTGCCATGGGTCAAAAGGGGGCGAGATTTAGCCGTTCTCATATGTGGTTTTCGGCATTTGGGACGTTCACATTTCGGAGTTTGCGGAAGCGTGGTTGACCTTTTTGAGATCGCCGTTATAAAGGTAAACCATGTGGCGCGATGCCTGCACAGAAAAAAAAATGTGTAGGCTTCATTAAATTCTCCCCAATAATTTTAAACTCCTTCACCTGTAATATCAGTTCCTTTGACATAATCGATAAAATTCTTCCTCCTAATCTCCTCTCCAGTAATGTTGCATCAGATGACTGTCAAGAAAAATGCTATTCCTGATAAAAAAATTTTTTCTTCCTGAAACAACCTCCTCATGCATATGCTTTTGCTAGCTCCACTCATATGCACTAGCATCTTTCGCAGCTGACTTAGAAGGACATCTTGTAGGAATTCTCTTCTTCATGTGTGAAATGACCAAAAAAAACATCATCATCATTGGCAAATAAAATGTCTACACCAGATGACTCCACCTCCTTATGTTTATTCCCGCAATCCAGCTTCTCATTATTATTCACAGGAACATTATACACATTCCGTGTTGAATAGTCCATATGATTCCATTCCAACTTCCTCAATTTGTGTGTCTTAATTTTGTTTTCTATGTTATTGGCCTTATCAAAAACCTCAAAGAGGGGAGAGGAGTTTAATGCACTTTACAGGCATAGAAAAACATGCAGGTTTTAAAAAAATATTTATTTTTTTTTGTTTTGAAATAGATTGAAGAAAATGTGAGAGAAGGGAATAATGTTTTAATATTGGATATAAGAAATGTTTAGTGACAATTAAAATTAGAAACACATGATAATTTAGGGTTAAATAAAATTATTTCACTCAAACCAATACTTAAAATGAGAAAACTGAAATGTGAGTGTGTCTCCTTAAGAAACCATAATGAATTTTAATTAATGTTATTGGGGAATCAATACTACTGGGGCACTGATATATGTATATATTTTGTATACTAAGATTGTTAGTTTATCTGATGAAGTCCAGTAAATTGTTTAGGATGAAAGCACTTAAGAGTTTGTATGCGTGTTTATAGTTTATAGTGTATAACCATGTTGTTTTTAATAAAGAGTGCAACAGAGGTTCAGTGGTGCCACTTCAAGTTGTTTTTATACATATAAATGTATAAAACACACACACACACACACACACACACATATATCTATCTCTCTCTCTCTCTCTATATATATATATATATATATATATATGTAGATACTCATATGCATGCATACATACATATATACATCATTAAAAGATATTCCATCACTGTACACAAATCTAAATGTAGTAGATTGATGCCTTCTTCTGGGCAACATCCTTAGCAAAACATAACATTGAACCAACAAGCAACCGGAAACAGAAAACATAGTTTACCTTTGGGAATGCAAAATCCATACCCTAGGACTATCTCCAGACCTAATTTGTCTGAGTAGTGATGCTGTTATGTAAGGGTTCTTCACTTGGGAATGTGCAGAATTATGGTTACAGGCAGGTGCATGGACAAGGTTGGAGTTAGCAGACACAGGTAAAGATGTCCGAGGGTTTTTATGCATATATATATATATATATATATATATATATATATATATATATACACATTCATATTGTCTCATGAAATATCAAAAAGGATCAAAAGAGTGAATGAAAAAAGAGTGATCATTTTAGAGTGAATCTAAAATGATTGAAAATTGCACAAACAAACACTAGCACCCCAGCACTTCCCACTCCTAATGTTGTATATGCCAACTATGAGATCATAAAATGATGGGGTAAAGGCAAATTCTCTTACCCTGCTGCAACATAATCCCATAGAAAATCCTGCCAGCAAAACCACCAACAAGAATGTTTATTCATATGAGGTGTGATGTCCCCACTCTGGGCCAGTAATCAAGGTGCATGAATCCTCATTACTGACACTGGAGAGAGATATTTCACCTGGAAAACAAATGGATGCATTTAGTATTTTCAGATGCAGACCTCTCTGCATCAAGCACAATTTCCCTGAAGATCACACAGGGAACACACTCATTTTGGGGTCCAGATTTCTCTGTCTGTCTCCCCCCAGGTACTTGAAAACAACACAAACAACTAGTACTCGTGAACACAAAAAGACAGCGAAACTTGCAGATATTCTCTTTTTCCAAAACTTTATTCCGTAAGCGCTTTCGTATGGACTAGTATCCAAACTTCCTCAGACAATGTTACACAAGCAGTCAATGACTTCTATACTTATACAATTAATAAACAAAACAATAAAGCAATTATATAAAAAAAACAATTGAATAATTAAACAACTCAATTCCTTTCCTCCTATGGAAAACTATTTACTTTGTATTTCCATATATAATTCATGATTTTATTACTAAATACCTAGATACTAAATTAGTGACTTGAATTAATATAAAATACAAATGTATTAAGTAGAAAAAAAAAAAAAAAAAAAAATATATATATATATATATATATATATATATATATATAAAACATTTGTGGTATAATTAAATAAATGAAATACCTGGGGCTATGTTTTTTGTGTTAACCCCCCACACACACACACACACACACACACCACACACACTCTACCTATCTAGCTGTTTAAGTTTCAAAATGCATTTAATGGAAGCATATTCATTAAGGCCAGGGTGTGTGCATGCAAAAGTTCTAATTTGCCACAACAATTCCTTTTCTTCTAACCTTAATGCCCATGGCCCTCCTCTTTTGTTATATAGTTCCTGGTGCACTATGGCAAACAAAAATTTGTGAGTGGGATGTTGCAATGTGTGCCTAGCCAAAGCATTTGTGGTGGTACCTTTACTTATATGATACGTATGCTCATATATGTGTTGGCGCACTGTCCTTTCTGTCTTTCCTATATAAAAGGATTGGCATTGTTGGCATATAGCAGCATAAACAATGCCCTTTGACTCACAATTAAATTTACCTAATATGTTGTATTCAACATCTCTAATGGTTATTTTAGTGCCCACATGAATATGCTGACACTGATGGCAGTGACCACATTTGTACATACTCATGTTCTTTTTTGTAATTCTACTTGGAAGTTCTAAGATGTCCTTTAAATTTTGGCCATGCCAGTAAATAATGTGTGGCAATTTTTCAAACTTTTTGTTGATATGTGTATCTTCTGCCAGCAGTGCCCAATTGTTATAGATAATATTTGAAACAATTTTTGCATCCTTTGAAAAAGTTGTGATAAGTGTGGGACCACCCATGTCTAATATGCCTTTAGTATGGGAATTCGTTTGTGCATAACAATTTCTATCACCATCCGACTCATGAATAAAATCATGGTATCCATTAAACAGGATAGGTCTAAAATGTCCCATGTTTCTCTTGTTAACCACTTCTTGCCTTATTTTATCAAATAGTCTGGGTGGATAACTTCTACTACTGAACATGGATCTAAGTAAATTACATTCTACTTGGAAATCATCCTCGAAAGGAATCATCCTTGATGCCCTGACCAATTGGCCTTTTATAACCGCCTTCTTTTGATGGAAGGGGTGGCTGCTAGAAAAATGCAAGAAAGTATTGGAATATGTAGGTTTCCTATATATAGTTGTTCTAAATCTGTTATGGGCTCTATCTTTTGATATGTACACATCCAGATAGTTGATAGCTTCTGTTTCAAATTGAAAGGTGAAATCCAAAAGGTTAGTGAAACATTTAATCTCTTCTAGAAAAATTGGAACTGTGGTATCATCACCTTTCCAAATGAAAAACATGTCGTCCTGGTATCTAGTATACCAGGCAGCATGTTGTTGGAACAAATAGTTTTTAAATAAAAAATCATGTTCCCAATATGTTAAAACACAATTGGCGAAGCTACCACCACAGGGTGCACCCATGTCAACACCTGTAGTTTGTTTATATGCTTGACCATCAAATAACATGAAATTGTTGTGGAGAACTAGTTGTAAGAGTATTTCCAAGACATGTATTTCATCATTATCCATGCCGTTGGCATACAATAGATGCCTAACCCAATCTATGCCTTGATCTTGTGGGATAACAGTGTATAAATCTTTTATATCAACTGTTAAAAAATTGTATTTGGCATTAAATTCTAATTTATTTATGCCTTCTAAAAATCCCCATGAATCTGGGCAAATATGTTCTTCCCCTTTTATGATTGTTTTTAGTTTTCCGTCAACATATTTGGCACAAGCATATACAATAGAGCCTCGTCCATCAACTATAGGTCTAAAAGGTGGATCAGAGACTTTCTTGTTTACTTTAGGACACCCAAAAATGACCGGTGTCTTTGGTGCTGCCATGGTTAAGTAGTGAAGTGTATCCAAATTGATACGACCTTCCAAAAACAGATCGTTAATATGGTTATAAATATGCTTATATGCAATGTTAATTTCATTAATACTAAACACAACCACTAGGTCCTCACACCCAGTATCGACTAATAGCAGCAAACAAGGAATCTTACTGTTGGTAACAATAAAGGCTGTCCTCCACCAATACATATATAAGGAAACGAACTGACCGATAGATAACTCCAAAATCTTTATTTGAACACACACACTCTCAAATTAAAACAGATTGAGTGCGCTTTCATCTCCTATCGTGAGACTTCATCAGAATTCATGATGAATTATATATGGAAATACAAAGTAAATAGTTTTCCATAGGAGGAAAGGAATTGAGTTGTTTATTTAATTATTCAATTTTTTTATATAATTGCTTTATTGTTTTGTTTATTAATTGTATAAGTATATAAGTCATTGACTGCTTGTGTAACTTTGCCTGAGGAAGTTTGGATACTAGTCCTTACGAAAGCGCTTATGGAATAAAGTTTTGGAAAAGGAGAATATCTGCAAGTTTCGCTGTCTTTTTGTGTTCACGAGTACTAGTTGGTTGTGTTGTTTTCAAGTTTCTGAAGTTATATGGTGAATGGTGCAGGTATCTCCTCACAATCCTTATTTTCACAAGATGAACTCAATCCACCTGTGAACACCAACAACGAAGCGAATGCTGTGGGCAATTTGACCCTTTTGGTGCAACAACTGCTAGGCAGAGTGGATACTCTGTCTAAAAAACTTGACGATGAGAGAAATAGTGGCTTCTGTCTGCCTACCAATTCAGTAAACAGCTTGATTCCTAATGGACAAGCTTTGTCCCATTTTCAAGTATCAAACAGCCATGAAAATATGAACAATGCAACTAGAAGTGGCACTATAACATCTGATCATGGCTTGAATCAAAATGACAGTCAAGGACAACAACAAAATACATTAAACATGTTACCTGTCTTTGGCGAATATCTAAAAACCCCAACCTTTTTTGGTGGTGACCAAGATAACAATTTACACTCTCCAAGCTCTCCGGTCAACAACAATTCTAACATAATAGCGAACTTGAATGACTTTGACAAGAAGCTATTAAAATACTGGAAACTACGGATAGAAATTAGTTATCTGCAACAATGCATCAATAAAAGGGTAGTACCTAAGGGTTTCCATCAGTGGAGGTATCCTGTCGGACTTATTCCAAAATCTAGTTTCCATCTAGAGCTTATTGGCTTATTCGACAGACAAGGCATGAAATTCCTAGGTATCCTTATAAAACATTATGACATACAAGTAGCTACTCTTAAAGGTGAAATCCTGGAGAAAAACATTACATCAGATACAGAATTCCCAGGTATAAATTCGATTATGGTCAAATTTTTTCATCTATTGATGTGGTTATTAAGAGAAGCATTGAGGTGAAAACTAAAAAATTGAACAGGGATATCTATGCCTACAAAAAAGGCAGTGCTTTTCTTTTACCTTCACAAGTATCTAATTTCATTGGCACTGATGAGGTTAACCATGATTCACGCCCCTTTGACAACGTTTGCGAGGACGAAGGCTCTGACAATAACATCCAATCTTCACAGGTTAGGCAGAGCGAGAGAATTAAAAATGGCGATGGTCCACGACAAACACCAGGGTTCACATCAAATAATATGAATGGACAGGGTTTTCAGGGTGCTCGCCAGAAAGCTACTCTGGCACAACAGAATTCCAGCCATTAGGGGCAGCAACAGAAGAAGCAGAATCGCCGGAGGAGTTGTTTATTTAATTATTCAATTTTTTTTTATATAATTGCTTTATTGTTCTGTTTATTAATTGTATACGTATATAAGTCATTGACTGCTTGTGTAACTTTGTCTGAGGAAGTTTGGATACTAGTCCTTACGAAATTGCTTATGGAATAAAGTTTTGGAAAAGGAGAATATCTGCAAGTTTCGCTGTCTTTTTGTGTCTCCCCCCAGGTCCCCAGTAAGACTCCCCACTTGTACAGCTATAGGGTTCAGACCTCAGCCGAGTGTCCAAACCAAGTCCTCCAGCACCCTCTCTGTAAAACCAGTGCTTCATATCCCTGCTCCAAGTAGTTCACACATAAACACAGTTTGAGATTGGATTTTCACACACACACACACACATACCTGGGAAAGGCTGTCACAGATTTACTATGCTATGCCCCCTTCTGCCAGACTATAAGATAGTTACCCGGCCACCAGACACCGCAAAGCCAGCTACTCTAAGGATATTGCAAGGGTACCCCTATTATGTTGTTGTCTTTCAGCTTCTCCCGGTTAGGGGTCGCCACAGAGGAACTCCAGTTCGCTAATGATTGGCAGTAGATTTTCATGGTGCCGAGTTGCCAGCTCGACGCCCAACCTTCAACGAAGGCACGCCCATTCACGCATGTCTTTCAGAATGCCACTCGACCCACGGGGAGCACATGCAGACTCCACACAGAAGGCACTCCCCGCACACTAGCTGAGAATCGAACGGGAGAACCTCTTGCTGTGAGGCAACAACGCTACCACTGCATCACCATGGAATCCCCTATTATACTGAGTGAAATTAATATTAATATGAATGATAATGTTGACCAAACAACCAGGCTTTCAGAAGTGACCACAGTGTCACCAATAGATATAAGTACTCTCAAAGGTTAACATATTTTCTAAAGGACCAGACACAATGAAAAGTTTAAATATATTTAATAGCAAATAATAAAAGAACAAGAAATACTAAATATCTATTTACAATAAACACTAGAGTTTTAGTCACAGGAAATATTAAAAATAACACAGCTGGAAAGATTCACACAGATACAGAAAAACAATAAACTATTCAGGTTCCAGTTGAGGAAATTCTACCTGTAATAAAGTGTAATATATTTGGGTAAATTCGGACATGTCTTTTTGTTCACTTTAAAACAAATCCCACAGTTTGAAAAATAATATTAGAGAAAGACCACTCTTCAGGAGGAGAATCTGAGGAATTGAAATCCTCACTTTGTGGTAAGGGAGAATGAGAAACACTGCCCCAGTCTAAACCCTGTTCCTCATATTGGGAATCAGACTCAGACAGGGAAGAAATCATTTGTCTGTCCTTATGATGACCATCATTATTTATTGACTGAAATCCTCTCAACATCCCTTCTGTTAAATATAGCCAGTTATCTGTTTCAGCATAAGAAATATGGCTAGATTTATGTTTCCTGTTCTTAGGAGATCCCCTAGTGAAGAGCAGCTCAATAGATTACCCTGGGAAAGAGGCTCCTCAGTATGGTATAGTGAAGGAGCATTTGTTTTACTTTTATGGAAGCTTGCAAGGGCGGTCTCCCTTACCATGAAAAAGCAACTGTACAGCTGTAGAGGGCATGCCTGGTTCCTAATCCATGGTGGCATCCCAAAGAACAAACCAAAGAGTCCAGGAGAAAAATATGAGTGGTCTGAGAAACAACAGATGATCACAGCAGAGTCACCCATTAATGGCTAAGGCACAGAGGAAGGTGATTTGACGACAGAAGTATTAAGTATAGTAAATATTGTTTTTCCTTCTCATGACTCAGGGAAGGATCAGTAGACTTAGCAGAGCTCTGATCCATGTCCTGCCCACAAAAGTAGTCTTACAAAGGGATAGCAGAGCTAAGAATAGTTGGTGATACCTTTTTCACAAAAGGTGGACATTTTGTGGTAAATCTTTTAGTGACAAGCACACACAGATACACTTGCCCTAGCCTGTCACAACAAAGTAATGCATAAACAGTACACCTTTTCTCAAAAAATGAACCAAAAAAATGAGAGAATCTTCACAGGGACTAAAGACGAACTTAGAGCCTAGAAAAGTGTTCTTTAAGTGGCTAACAAAGCTTTGAAGGGTCAGACATAACCCTTGACAGAAAAAAAAACAACTATGTGGTAAAATTACTCAAAGACCAGCCAACAAAAATTCCTAAGGTAAGAGTTTGTTTTTTAGACATTCCGCAAAAGAAGCTAGAGATTAAGATCTTACTCTGAGGGAAAGCTTAGTGTGACAAGCAGTCAAAATAGGGCAGTAAATTCCCTGAATAAAAAGTTATACAGAACACAACATATGTTTCTTCAAATTAAGAGATTTGAAGTTAATCACCAAAAGAGAATTTATCTGCCCAGGTCTATTTAAAAGCTAGGTTACTGTCCATCTCCTGAAGCCCATGAAGGAATGCATTCTTTCATAGTAATAAAGTTCTGAAGTTTTCTGTGGTCTAGCCCCTGCCTTTATACCGCTTCCCTTGCACATGGCAGTCACTAGGTGGCATGGAAGGTGCACTAAAGCTTTGGAAGCTGACCAGCTGGTGTCATACCTTGACGAGCTGTCCCATATAGTTTAGGCTACTGCAGTAGTGATCTAACAATAAGCATCATTGTACATTAAATCTTTTCTAACCTCTCTGCACTTCCAGTTACAAAGAGATGGACACTCAATTTTATTGACTCCAAAGTCTCCAGTTTCCAAACGTTTGCATGCAGTTTACATGAAGATGGTGGAGGTAGTGAAGACATTCTGAGACAAAAATGAAGAAACTGGAACTGAGAAACATGTGGCTCAGCAGTATTATGCGTAATAATTGGGAAATTAATTTACTGTAAGTTAGAATGAGTTTCAGATTGGCAAAAATTACTTCAGAAATTCAAAACTTTGTAACAGGATAAAAAAAAGCATTGTTAACTTTATATCTGACCCCATGTTTACAGTCTCTGACACCAGAGAAAATATGTGAACAGTAATCTGGATGATTAAATGAAGAAGTGGTAGGTACAGTATCTGTTTAATAGCAACACTTACTGAACTATGCTGATGAAGAAGCCATGTGGCACACAGACCTCATAAGTGGTAATTCCTGATAGTGCTTCAGTATTACCACTATATTTAATGTATGTTAACATATGCTACAAAAACTTTTTCCCAACTTTCTCCTCCCAAAACTACATTTCTGGTCCATTATACAAACTAGGTATCCCTACATTTGGTTGAGTGTAAACCGGGTGAGGTTTCTATTTGTCAAGCACACTAACCCAGACTGCAACTCATCTATTCCTGTTCCCCACAGAAAATATTACCAGTTCACTTTCCATTTATATGCAGGCAATAAATCAAAGTTTTTGGGCTTTTAATTTTTTTTAGCAATTGTGTGACTTGTTTTTTCTGCGTTTTAGGGTTGAAACTTAGCTGAGTGTTCTTAAACCCACACAGCATTATTCTAGTATTCTGCCTTACATCACCACCAGGTTCACTCTAATTATATTTAATTACTCACATTTTCAGACATTTCAGGTACTACAGGCTGCATTAGCACTTCCCATGAACAACTATGAAAGTAACTACTGATTTAATGCCATGATTATGACATCTTCTACCATCTCCTCCTTTGCCAAGAAACAACAATTAATGGGGGTCTCTTGACACCCTGCCACAGTCATACTGTATTATGTGTAACTCATATTGCATGACAACATATGCCAGTTTAAGAAGTTCAAGTGCATACTTTCATATTTTCATGTATTGCTTGAGGTTGTTACATCGATTAGAATTTACCTGTTAGCAAAAACATGCCACACAGAAATACAGTCTAGGAGCAGCTGCTGCAAATTTGTCTTATATATTTACACAGAACAGATGCAGACAAAGACTTGGTGACTTGAAAATGGGTTGAGGAAAATCAAAACAATACACAGAATGGGTAATCTAAAATGTCAAAATGATTTTATTTAGTAACTATAGCTAGACTATTTATGCAGCTTACTTTAAAATCCCTTCTGCCAGAACTGAAAGAAAATGACACAGTTCCAACCCTTCATTCTAATAAACTTTAGAATACATTTGCGTTTTATTATTCTTTGCAGGAAAAGTAATTTTAATGCATTTGACAAGCTGAATGGAGTTTCACACCTCTTCACCACACACAGTTACCACCAAAATAACAAATGATTTCATGGAGTGTTCAGAAAGCTAAGTTGGAGCAGATCTGTGAACGTGCAGCCTTGCACATACATGTACAGAAATTTTTCAAACTGTCGCTGTGGTGTGTTAATGCACTGATAGAAAGTGAGCATCTCAATATACTGTGTATGCCTGCCTATACCTGTATACATATATTTTCTAATAATTGTAATGCTATTCACTATAGTAACCATTCCACTGTTAGAAAGACAAAAACAACCCTTTCGTAATTTACTACTGTACATGTTATAAATATTAAAAACACTTCTAGTAACCCTGGTTTATTTTCATTAATATTATGGAGGCAGTATACATTACTTCTTTGTTATCTGAAAACAGAAACATCAGAAAGATGCTGTTTAACAATACCTAATGCCTTCTGTTTACAATTCTATTTCAACATATAGATTATAACAAAAATCTTAAGTAGCTGAAGCTGCTATTCAAATAAATGCCAGCATTTCCATCTGCTCTGCATTTTCTGATTGCAAACTGATTGAAGAGATTTGTCTGACTACCTATAATACATTGCTTCAGAGGTAGAAGAATTTATTTTAATATAAACTGCAAAGTAAAGGCACTAGACCCTGGTAAGCAACATTGAGTACAAACTCTGTACTATCACCATTCATTTTTGTTTTTTAAGTAAGTATCTGGTATTAATGTGTTTGGCATGTTTTGCCTTGTGAGTATTTTAGTGGTAAGAAGTATGCCCATGAGGATAGATGTGTTTTGAAGTGCAGACAAGAGTATTTCATTTACATCTGGTAGTTTTACAAGTGTGCTTCATTGATTCATTCATTTTCCATTTACCATTTTAATCCACTGCTGCATTGGGGAGGGGGGAATAAGACCCTATCCAGGCTCCCTGTGAATGCAAAGCATGCAGCTCATCCTGAGCGGAGTACCAGCCAGTCACAGGGCGCACACACACCCACTCCATCTCACACTATGTCCACACTTACAGATAACAATATGCAGACAATTTAGAGGACCGACAATTCACCTATTGCACATCTTTGGAGTGTAGGAAAAAACTGGGGTACCCCTACACAGTACACCCCCCCAAAAAAAACTGAAATGGAGAACCAAACACTCTACAGCAACAACATTAACACTTCATATGATTCAGAAAAATATACAAAGGTGCAGGCTTCCTGCGAAGCCTGCACCATTACAACATGTTTGAGTGATGAGCCTGCTGCTCATCGCACTTACACGATTCTAAATTTCGTAACCAGCAACACTGCTGGAAGCCATGAAATGGGGCTGGAAGCACATGCATGTAATGTAAACAAAGCCCCTTGTCTGCAGTAAATATATTATGCAAGCACACGCAGACAGCTTATATAAAGTAAGGGCAGGGCAAGTGGAATATAAATAGTTAAATGCAGGCGATGTGAAACTGGGATAATTTACATAGAACAAAATGTTAATAGTGCAGAGATAAGTATGAGAGGAGGATAAATGGAAAAACTCTACTCAATTAATGCATTCAAATTGGATGATTTCAAAAGGAAACATTTTCAACAGAAAGATGTCCATACTGATGACAATAATGAATAATCCTGTTTCCAATTGTTTACTCATGTACATAGTTAAAAATGGACATGTTAACAACAGATATGAGAGGGAGCCAATTCAAAAGAAAGAGAAGTAAATGTGATACTAATATTCATAACATGGAGAGTTGAGATAGCATGTTCAGCAGGGATATTAGGGGTCATTTGCATACACTGCAGTTATAGAATATAACATGTATATACAAGGAATGTGTGTGTGTTAACTGACTGTAGTGCTGTATACTCCACTCCATCCTGTATAAACAAGAAGGAAAGAACCCTACAGCTGCTGTGTCATGCATGGCAGAAAGGGACATGTGTTACCCTTCAATGTCAATGGACAACCATAGGTACGATCTGGAGTATATTACCTTGACTCATTTATTAGACAAGCATGTGTTTTATATTCATATACATCATAAACAGTAATATAATACCTCTCTAAATACACAAGTGATAAATGACAACACAGATCTGATGACATTGCATAGTTCAAGGTCTCTGTAATAAATGGAATGCAGCTACATACTGGGCATGCTCACAAGAAATTACAGCGAACACTACCATAACAGCATTTAAACTATACAAACACACAAGAAAGTGTCAAACACAGACCCAATCACACTTCATGATGAGCTGGTATCATGGCATACAGAAAGACATGATATGTAAATCCTCATCTCCTAAAAAGCTGTACAGCATGAAGAAAACTATTGCAGTCATACATAAATGTTTGTAGGAAGTCATGCAATACAGTGCATTCTTATCTAGAAATTAAGTAATGCCTGTGAACAATCAATGGCATACTCAACATCTGCATTTTGCCAGACTTGAACACATGCCAGAAGAGGTATCAGAAAGATGCATATCAACCTGTGGCACCACAGAAATAGGTAAACTGTGTGTGTCACGCAAATACACTTGAAGGACTTACAGCACTTCCCTATTGTAATCGGTATAGACATACCTCTCAACCATATAGAATTCCTCGGCATTTACTGGTTTTGAAGGCAAAATAATGTGGTGCCACAAATTCCTGAATGACCTCTTCAGTTCCAGATTTTTATTTTACGAGTTGAAGTTGTAGCTGACATCATCACGCATCAACCAGCATATCCTGCAATGTCATAAACATGCAGGGGCATGTGTAATGACATCAACTTTGTGAGGCAGACTGCTAGCCTGTTGAAGACTCTGACTCTTTGTTTACCACCTATTTGGATTTAACAGCACAGTAGTGAGTGGACTCAGTGGAGCTGTTTGCAGTTTAAATTCTGCCAAATTGCCAATCCCAAGAAATACTTCTGTAGTGCAACAGAGTCCAGTCAGCCGAGCACCCACCCATCCATGTCCACACTCCCACCTAGGCCAGGATGAGAAAATTTACTTTCTCTGGCAGCTTGATGACCTCTGGCTCCAGGAAAGTAAAAAACAATAAAAAAAAAACCAAGTATGTGTAACGTGTGCCTTATTACCTAAATTAGCCTAGTATAAACTGCCTGCGAGTGCGACTCTGCATTGATATTGAAATCTAGCTAGCAATGCAAAGTTAAGTAATTTATCCATTAACATCAGATGATTAGTTGTTAAGTTGGCAGCAGAGATTTTGTTGATTGAAAAAGTGCATCTTCAGGAAGAGTCAAGCAATCTTTTGCAACAGCTGCACTTGTGATAGAGGAAAAGAAATAACATGAATTGTTTTCAAGCTTCAAAATTTAAGAACAAATCTGCAAGGGTCAGCAAGTAAGAGGTAAGCCTATAGATGTTAGTGATGTGAAATGCTCGGGTGTGGCACCTGGATTTATCACTACATGTTACAATAGGTGCACTTTCTTTTGCCAGAATGAGCTGTGTAATCTACATGTGATACCTAGAGTGATTACTTACTGAGAGGCATGTCAGATGTCATGTTTCTTGAGTTTGGGGTGCAGAGAGTGTATGTTGTACAGTACTGCATTAAAATAAGTTTCCCTTCTCATTAGCATCCCCGTACCACTTAATCATTCAGCAGGTAGGAAGGGTTAGAGTCTGCTACTGTCTTCCTGTCTCTGCAGTGGACCGATGGGAGGCATCACACCACGTGAATGTAATAAACATTTCTTAAGTACTGTGAATGTTTACAGCCCAGTGTGAAGGCATGCAGATGATAAAACTATGCACTATGCTGTAGAAAATCTCTTACACTGTGGTTGCTGAATGGCAGTCTCCTCAGATTGTTACATTGTAGCAGGATAGTTTGAGAAACATGGTACTGACAATCATCATTATTAGACAGAGTAGCTAGTTTGAGTCTGGGCTGATGGACTTACTGACTGAATCATATAACAAGTGCTTTCAGATGAGACCTTTGCTTCACAGCTCCTTGAGATATCTGTTGCTTGCAGCCATTATATAACTGTTCCCTTAAATGGTTAATGGCATTTGAAAGCTCTGTAATGCTTCTGAAAGAGATTTTTCATTTCCTGTGTTTTTAGTAAGTATTTATAAATATGAATAGATGGCACTCTAGCTAAGTTATTTATTATAGGTTAATTGGGTTACGTGAACTGGTCCATGGACCCTATTCAGCAAGTGTCCATGTCACAAGGTAATAGGGTTGCAACCTTTTCAAGTGCCCAAAGTGGGACATGTTTTGTAGAAATGTGAAGTTTTGCAGAACAAAACATACCCATGGCTGGTGCAAAGGACAGAAGTTCAACTTCAGCAGCTGACACTGGGCAAAGAAGAAAGACACTAAGTGAAGGTCTGCAGTATTTTAACGAAAATATAAAGAAGATGCAGTTCTGTTCAAGGAGTTTTCAAGTTACTCTACTAAAAACTTTGTTTTAGCCTCCCTAATGGCCACATATAGCAATATTGTTAATCAGAATTCCCCAACTCCTGCTGCTATCACAGTGCTCCTCATACTGTATATACATATATTCCTTCACAAGTACTATGGAGGATGTAACATTACTAGCGAGTGCGACTCTGCATCGATCAATTTCAAAATGTCACTAATAATGCAGTGTTAAGTTATTTAACCATCAGCTCAACTTCAGCAGCTGACACTGGGCACAGAAAAAGACACTGACTGAAGGTCTGCAGTATTTTAACGAAAATATAAATAAGATGCAGTTCTATTCGAGGATTTTACAAGTTAGTCTACTGAAAACTTTCAGTCTCCCTAACTGCAACATATAGCAATATTGTTATTCCCCAACCACTCCTGCTTTTACAGTGCTGCTGCCGCCTCATCCTGTATATACATGGTATTCCTTTTCCTGCACAAGTACTAAGGATGCTGTAACATTATTAGGGCACAGTGTGTCAACCAACCCACTTTAACTCCATAAAATATTTCATCAAGCAGAATCTACACAGACAATAGCAAGAAATTAGGACTGAAGACAAGTGCAGCAGCAGTTCTATCATGCAACGATTTTTCCATTAAGCCACTGTGCCCTGAGCCAGAAATTAGAATGCTGCATAACATAACTCCTAATAAAATGCCCATCCATAAACAGGATTGCTGGTACTTATTTATATAAAGAAGAAAGATAAACTTTCAGGACACAGAAATAAAATGCTGTGGAATGGAAAGCAGTCAGATATTGCGGTAGCATAACTACATTCCTGCAATTTCTGAGCCCTCTTCCTATATGGGAATGTAGTTTACCTAGAATTCTCTGTGATTCATGCCTCAGAATGAATTTCTTGAAATCTTCTTTACATAAAGCAAGAGTCGTATAAAATGATATTTTACGGCAGCAAGGGAAACAAAATTGGAAAAAAAGAGTAAAATCAAGTAATAGTTTTAACTCGCATTAAAACCATTATTCTGGTTATATTTTGTATTTAATATTTTGTCTGTTCTTCAATTTGTGTTTGAATGTTGGTATCCCGCAATTCCATTGGAGTGGGCAGAGTTAAATAATTTTGTATTCCAATTTTATGTTAATAAACATACAGATTTTTGGCCAGTTGTACCTACTTTTCATGGGCCTTTGTCCAGATTTTTGATGTTTCCAGGTTGAGAGGTGTGGGTATGGATCCCCTGCCATGGTGCTTAAAAATGTTGTCCTCTGTGCCATAAATGCTTTCTTTGCCTAAGTCACCCCTGTTTGACACAATTATGTGACAGGCAGATGTTACCAGTTTCAAACCCCTGTTTATCATACTACACACTGTACAGAGCTGTGTATTGACTGCATCTCCCACATGACATAGCAATGGATCTTGTCTCAAATAAATGAAATTAACATGTGAAGTAATAAAGGACATTTGAGTATAATTTGTACAGTATGATTTTGTCAGAATCATAACAAGCAGGTAACTATGTTAATGTTTACACCAGTGTGAGCAGTGCAATATCATTCATTTTCAGCCAAGGAAGCTATATAAGTCATTCCTGAATGCATGTGATGTAGATGCACTCACACCACGACATTCGCAGAAGAGATGTTTCACTAGCAGGTTAATACAAAATTACTTTATATTTTTTGCTCCAAAGCACAAACTGAGAATAATAACTTCATATAATGTTGTTTGTGCAACATCAGTGCATTCATAGAATGCTGTCCTTTGCTGGAAGTGAACAGCAAGCTGTGCAAACATTTGCCACAGCTGAAATCTTAACAAAGCTATGAGACTCCACCTATTTGAAGTCATTACATCATATGATTGTGTTGCAATTTGTATGAGATTAAAGGGATGGGGAGATTTCTCCCACTGTGTACACATTATAACACTTGTGGATGTCATGCATATCAGCATTACGGCACACAGTGTTTATGATCTGTCACTGTGGGATTTGAACACCTGAATATGTAACAACATAAGCTACACGATAATGGGAAAAATGAATGCACCATGGTGCTGTTGGTGCTACAAGTGTGAAATATTTTGGTCTTTGAAGCCATGACATAATTTTCTTGCTGCAAGGCAGATGTGTGCCTATCATTTCTTTAAAATAGTGTTGCTATGTGTGTGTTTTTCACACAGCATACTGCTTGCTGTTAGGTATACCCAGACACATGAGATGCATAATGCAGTAATTACTTTGATGGGAGAATGGCAATCAGGCACACTGTGTGGAAAATCATGGATTTGAACATATGCCTTATTAAGGCACAAACATACAGAACATAGTCTCATGTCCTCACTCCACAGGAAAAACCTAAGTGGTTCTCATAAGAAGCACATCCCATGGCATCATTATTATCAAAGAAAACATTTCTGTGTTAAAAAGGAGCAGAAATCATTGTAATAGGAATCTCCCATGCCAGCTGACAACATTGTTACCTATCTGCACATCCACAGACATATTGTCTCAAGTGAATGTAGGGAGTAATGGCTGGATTTGAACAGACTACCTATGATCACAAGGTACAGAAGACTGGTGGAATTGCACGTTCTATGCAATATGTTCTTTTACAACTCTGACAGTATACATTTGAATTGATGACATCACCATTCTTTCTTATGTTGATGTTCCTTCTGAAAATGTATGAAGGCAGTTGAAATGCAAAGTAATACTATACAGTTGCAATCATTATGAGCCTTCTTTATACAGCACAGATGACAAATGCACACAGAAGTCAATCATTGTACATTTATATCTTTGTTGATAAGGTCCATTATAATTCACTCCATGGCCTTGCAGATAAGGCTAGTCAGGCTAATAGGCCTATAGTTCCTAGGGTCAGTGGAAGTACCACCTTTGTGCAAGGGAATAACAGTGGCCGTTTTCCATTCAGCTGGGATAAAGCCAGTGCATAGACTATGATTGTCTGTTTGTTTGTTTCTTATCCAGATGGATGGGCTAGTACAAGACCATTTTCAACCACTGCAGGCAATATGGAAGAACAGTACAGTTAACAAGAAACAAACAACAAAATAATTACAAATTGTATAATACAAAAGAATGTCATTTGCATGTACACACTATATGCAGACAGGTAATATAAGTGAAACATAATCATTATAATGCAGAAAAGTTGTATATGTAACAAAGAAGGAGAACATAATATCAGGAATCACAGTAAAAATGGATCTTTATGGGAATAACTTTATTGACATTTTGTACAAAGTATATTCATATTCCTAATTCACAACATCATACATAAGGTAAATAGAGCTGTGGAGTAAATAAAAACATGTTTTTATCCTAACTTTAATTTATTAAAATTTATTATTAATATTATTTTCTTATTATTAATATATTTATTTTATTTTTTATTTATTATTAATCCTAATCTTAATTTATATCAAGATATAAAGTAGTCATTTGATGGAGCAGTGGTGTAGTGGTAGCATTGTCACCTCACAGCTAGAGGTTCTCTGGTTCAATTCTCACCTGGAGTGCCTTCTGTGTGAAGTCTGCATGTTTTCTCTGCATTTGTGTGGGTTTTCTCCATGTACTCCAGTTTCCTCCCACATTACAAAAACATGCATCTGGAGCTTTTCTCCCCGGGCCTCTGCTGAAAATTGGCTTCATTCCAAGTTGGACTTTCCTGGTAAACAAATGTTAAAAAAATAAATATTGCTGGATTCAAACCTCCCCCATCTGTACTTATGCAGTCTAGAGAGCACAGTATCAACAGGCAGCACCACAGGATAACTCATGCAATTACTGTGCTGTACTTAATTTTTGATAGCATGATGTAAGCTTTATATTTCCAAATTTGGCGACTGGCTGGGGCAAATGCAAATTTATAGGGTAATCTTCTGCCACTGAAAATATATCTCCTAAGTAGAAGTTTACATAATGGGCATTGTCACGGATATAATTTTACATGACAGTACAGACAGTCACATTAGTTAACCAGTTTTGGATTTGAATCCTCTACCTAACTGCACAATCTATACAACAGAGAATTAGCCACAAGTGCCACAGGAGAAGCCTGAGTTGGAAGGGTACAGAGTGCACTTTTGACATGATGACCCCATCAGTGTGATACAAAGAAAATATTTTTTGTAAAAGTGGGAAAAAAAGCATCCTCTCCCATGTTAAAATCTTACCAGACTGGAAGTTGATACAACATGTCTGTTCAGGAAGTTGTGATGACCCACCACTGGACCAGTAATCAATTAGCCTCAATCCTCACCACTGGCAACAGTGGAGGACAGCACTGAGAGGCTGACAAGGTACATACAGTATTTCCAGATGCAGCTTTCTGCATCAAGTGGAATTTCCCTTAAGAGCACACAGAGTCTGTCAGACAGGGGCTGGTTTCTCCCTCTTTTTCCAGATCCCAAATAAGACTCCCCACTGGCACAGATAGAGAGTTGAGATCTCAGCTGAGTGGCCAAGCTAAGACCTCAAGCAACCTCTCTGTCCAACCAGTGCTTTGTGTCCTTTCCAAAGTAGCTGACGCATGCACTCTTTGAGGTTTGATTTATACACACACACACACACACACACACACACACACACACACACACACACACACACACACACACACACCTGGGAAAGGCTGGCACAGGTTTACTAGCTATGCCCCCTTTTGCCCAGACTATAAGGTAGTTATCACTGCTACCAGCCAACTCCTTATCATCTACTCTAATGCCCTTAACAAAGGGTGTCCTGTCTTACTGTGTAATATTAATATTAATAAAAATGGTAGTTCAACCAAGAGCACGACTTTTAGGAGTGGCTCATAGTGTCACCAAATAAATATGCAAACATTCTCAAAACTTAAAATATCGCTACAAAAATCAGCCACAATGAAAGGTTTAAATATATTTAATAATAAATAATAAAAGAACAATAAAATACTCAGTATATATTCACAGTGACATCAGAGTTCAAAACTACAGGAAATATTTAAAACAACATTGCAGGACATTCTCAAATAAATAAAGGAAAACATCTAAAATATGGTTCACTATATTCCTGACTGAATCAAAGATAATTACTATACCCTTGGCAACTTACTTAAGAGCAAGGCAGATGTGGTGAATGGATCTTCTAGTTGTTGTCAGGTCCAGGACAGAATACAGAATGCTGTGTCTCTGTAAGAGAGTTCTCAAATTAATATCTCAAATATTACTGCTGGGATAGCTTGCAGAATGACATAATTTCTTGTCATCTGACTCTATCCTAGATGAAACCCCCACTGGTGGAAGCTGGCAGTATTTAGCATCTGCCTGTGAAAATACATAAACCTCAGATCTTTGGCAGATGCTGGAAGTCATAAAACAATTGCATTCTTTCACATTCAAAACTAGTAATTATTTCTCCTTAAAAACTATAGAGAGAGCTCCCTAGTATAGACATTCTGTCTCTAGCTGCCATAAAGTAATTTAATTTTAGCTATTTTTCTGAAGTTAACCTCCTGTATTCCAGTTTCCACTGTTAAAATATATACATTTAAACAGTTACAGTAGTGTGCATACATTTCTGTTCTCTTCCAGCAGAGCTCACTGTGGATACATCTTTAAGCTCAGTACTATACAAATACCTTTTTTAACACACATGTCTGTACAGACCACTTTGATATACACATGACATACAGCTCAGCTCTAATACATTTGTAACACAAGCATCTTATACAGATCATGTTGATATTCACAAATAGCATGTAATTATTTACAAAATTCCAGATAGCTGGGCTGGCAGAATCTCCCTTTGTGACAGAAGCTCTATGTAAATGATATTGAAGCCACACACACAAGTTCTCCACTATGAGATGTGAATGCTCTACTTATTTAGTTACATCATCTAGAGAATTCTTTATTAGTCACAAGCAACACAGTCAAAGTCTGACTCTTAAGGGGAGACTGCATTTTTAACTTGTCATCAGTATGTTCCAAGGAAGATGTTTATGGTAAAAGTGAGATAAAGGATGTTGGAATACTCACCCAAGTTAATATTTCCCATGAATGGAAGTTAATACATTACTTATATTCAGAAAGCTATGCAAACCTGATATTGCAGCCACACACACACGTTCACCATTGTGAGATTTGAACTTTCTACCTATTTAGTTATACAATCCAGAGAACACATATAAGTCACAAGTGCCCACATAGAAGGATGTTTCTATTAAAAGTGGGATAAAGGGCAGAGGGAGCTGTGTCCATAGTTAAATGTATTCTCCTGAGTGGAAATGGATATAGCACATTTGACACTGAGGTGTTACTTACCTGTCACTAGACCCCCCCTAAAAAAAACACACACACACACAAGTTTTCCAGAACCTCCTACTTGTCTAGCTACATAATCTATAAAACAAAGTATTAGTCATAAGTACCACAGAAGAAGTCAGACTCTTAATGAGACAGAGTGCACTTTTTGACATGATGACCTCATGCATGTGTTGCAGAGAGGATGTTTCTGTCAAAAGTGGGATAAAGTGCAGAGGGTGCTGTATCCAATGTTAGATGTATTCTTCTGAGTGGAAGTAGACATAGCACATTTGACATTGAGGCATTACTTACCTGTGAGAGAACCTCCCCAAAAAAACTCACATACAAGTTCCCCCATGGTGGGGACTGAGTCTCCAGTCTATCTAGTTACACAATCTAGAGAACACAGTATGAAGTTCCACAGAAGAAGTCTGCCTTTAATGATGTGAAAATACACATTTGCACTTAGTAAAACATCACTGTCTGGAACATCTGTTACTGTGTATCACGTGTTTTGGGACAACTGCATGTGCGCAGACAGGCCAACATAACAGCACTGTCTTGTCCAATCTAATGACATACTTCTCTGCTAGGATTTCTATATTGTCATTCATGGACATTGCATTAGTGTGAGGGACATGTACCTGTTTCACAGTATGGGATGTCAAAGACAATCACAATTGTAAACCAGTGGATTATCACTCAAGCATTCCTGTCAGTTCATTCCAGGATGATTTCATGGAAATAGTAAACATTTGCTTGCACAATGTGCATTTACTGTACAAACACTTCCTAAATATGACAATACACTTTATTATAACAGTGATGGATTATGTGTGAATAGGCTACCCAACACTGTAAGACAGATGCAAGTCTTAACAGTTGTATTGTAGCTATACATTAACAGACTGACTTTAATTGAATCAACATCACTCTGGGATCCCTTGTTTTCAAAATGCAGTAAAGACATAGAGCTATTATACAACCTAAACAAAGAATTATTTCTTGTAAACATTTTTTCAATCTCTTGCCTGAAGTGCAGTGCTGGCTTGTTTGTGCTCCTGATGGCAAAGTATTAGCGCATGCATAATCATATCTTGAGATATCGAGCTTAGAATAGGAATTAGCAGTAGTCTGTGGTACTCTGTGCCGACTTTCACACAAATGAGCGGTATACACATAGAGCCATGTCTAAATCTGATGGAATACAGAACAGATATATCTTATGTTGATATTTCAGGTGTCATGATTTACACATTTGTCATGACAGTTGCAGTTTTTCAATCCTTATACATATGATAAAGGTATATTATGATACACATGAGGGACCAAGCATGTTATTGCTGGAGTAAACATGGCTTATGGAAACAGTTTTGAATCAAGGATGTTTAACTGGTGTAACAGAAGGGGTAGGAAGAGGTTCAAAGCTGGTGATAGGAATAAACATACAGGCATACTAAGAGATTAGTTTATGGTTCACTTCTGCACATATATATGTTGTGTTATTCTTTGGTTTATCATTGCAATTATTCAGGCATGATCTGTACACGACAGTCTTCACAACAGGAAATAGGAACAGTAATACAGCAGCCGGATATTGGTGTGTTAAAGAAATGTGTAGCCAACAGTTACATCCACGGGAGTCATAACAAACATTCAAAAACACTTTGGCATACATCTGGATTCAAACTTTGACGATATTCCACGAAAAATCTACAGACCTGAGTATTACCGAAACACGTCACAAGGGGATTCCTACTTTGCAAAGCTCCGATATGCCAATAGATTGCAGAAGAGGAGAATGCGTGTATTACTCTTCATTACCCTCATGACAACTGCAAGCTGTACATTCAACTCTTCAGCTTGTTCAGCAAAAATTAGACTGATTATACACAGCACAGAAGTGCTAAGGACACCAGAGTAATGCAGCCAAAGACAAAAGAAATCACAGGATTTTACCATAAGCTGTGCACTTACATTTAGCCTTAGATGTAGTTGCTGCTCAGCTCCAGACATTGTACAAATGCAGGGAAGAAAGACCGATGACACAGAAGGGAGACAATATTCAGACATGGGGGTGTAAGACAAGGACCAACTAGCATCTGACAGAAGAAGCTTAATGGTGGCTCATAACAATATGTAGGCAACAGCTACACATAAAATAGTGTACTAAAAAGCAAATGCCTGGATTAGAACTCTTGAAAGTATGCAAACATCTGTCTGTAGACGTGAGCATTATCAGCTTATGCCACAAGGGGACTCCTGCTTCATACACTTGAAATTACATGGTTGAAGGACAGTGACAACTTACTGAAGGAGAAGGGCTAAAATGAGACAGTGAGAGACATGGGGACAGAAATAGCAACAGTATTTTCCTGTGACACTTATGACCATCTGTATGGTGTGTTACTCTTACTTATTTCCTCATTATTACTCCGTTATGCTCTGTTATGCTCTGCACAATAAACTGCTTGTTACAGGGAGCAAAAAAGGGTAGGCGAGTGAAGTTATCATTAAGACATACACAGCATAAGGGTGGCTTCCTATATCAACCTTTTGGGGATGTAACACTTTTGCAAATTGTTTTTTGCTACAATATTCATATGGTATATTAATGACATGTTGGAAATGGAGATAAATGCAGATGTTTGTAGTTAACCATATGATAGGAATATAAAATAATATATTAATGAAATGTTGGAAATGGAGATAAATACAGACATTTGTAGTTAACCATATGATAAGAATATAAAATGCCAATAAATAATAATCTGACCTACAGCTGTAATGGAATCCATGACACTATGGAGAAACATCATTCTACAGACATGGGAATTATCTCAACACACCATGTAGGAACATCTAGTTCATTACATCCAGCAGCCTACAAATGTTACAATAATTATTTCAGAGTAATGCCTTTAATCTGCCCTCACTCTGTATTCCTATTGTGCAATGGATTGAAGCACATTTAAATGAAAACAACTGGACTACTGTGGCTGAAATTAAGATCAAAACTTCAGCTTTTGCAATAAGAAGTTCAATGCCATTCACTGTCACTCAGCATTGGCGCACAATGTCTACACCCGCACAAATGCTGAGGACAGAATCTGAAGGTTCTGATTGGGCCATATCTGGCTATGTGTGCTGTACATGATTCATACCTCTCAACCTCTTAGAGCAAGAAATCTGGACAAAGCCATAAGGGAAAGTGGGACAAACATCCAAAAACAGGGACAATTTTTAAATATTGCTCTTAAAACTTAGAAAGTTGATAGAATAACAGGTTTTGCATTAGCATGAATTTTCTGAAGGGTAAAAGTCTGAAACTCAGATATCTGTCATTATTTTCTAACTTTAGTCTTTAATGATTTGCCACTAGTTAGCCAGAAAACTGCAAGTTTATGAAAAATGGACCAAAACTATAATGCAAAAATCTGGACATTCTATGAAAATCTGTAAAATTGAGAGGTATGATATGATTCTATTTTTCGACCTGATTAAATGTGTGAAAAAAGAGTTGGTAGGACAGTGGTGAAAATGGTGGTGGCAAGCAGAAGGTAGGATGGGTGGAGAATACTGAAATTTGCAGGAAGGTGGTAGGACAGCACCATAGCTATCCACTGCTTCAGAATATTAATGCAGTATTGTACACACAATTTTGTGACTTTGGAGAGTCACCACACCAAGGATGGGTGACATCAACAGAATAACATTGTATAAACAATTGTACCAAATCAAGTGTGTAAAAATGACACCTAAACAAAGCAGAGAGCTATGTATGGGGTGTAATTTTTTTTTTTTTTGTGGGACAGGTGGTCATTTTCTTTCTTTTTTTTATGGATCAGGTGCTTAGGAATATTGGGGTAAATTAGGTAGGTCAGGTTAGGTAACAGACACAGACATACAGGGCATACAAAACAGACAGGGATGGTGATGGACACAAGATGTTGGGTGACACCCTGACTGGGATTAGGTAGGTAGGGGACCTCAGTGGCATGTCCATGTCCAGCATGAGAACAGTGAGAATCTAGTCCTCACCCTCAGAACTATCATCACTGTCTCCTGTATCAGCTGCCTGCTGGACATGGCATTGTTTTGACAATACAATGCACAACCTTTTAACTCTGACAGTCTGGGCACCAAGGCCCCTCTCCATAATGCCCTCCACCAACCTTGTTAGCTCTTGATGGGTGTCAAAATTGCATCTTCCAGTACTACTGCTACTGGATGGTACCACTACAATAGCAGCCAGGGCAGATCTATTAGACACAGGTGGAGCAGGTAGGACATTTGTGTATGCACCACTGACAGGTTGTGACCCAGATGTGCTGGGTGTCTGTGCTGTCTATGGTGGGCCAAACCCCAGTGGTCAGTCTAGCTCCCCTTGCTGATACTCATTTTGTTTTCAGCAACAATGTATTAACAAATTAAAAAAAAAACTATATATATATATATATATATATATATATATATATATATATATATATGTGTGTGTGTGTGTGTGTGTGTGTGTGTGTGTGAGAGAGAGAGCGAGAGAGAGATAGGGTGGCGGGAGACAAGAAAGAAGAGAAGTAGATTAATGGCATGTCACATTACTGAATTATTTAAATACATAAAACAATATGAGAAATACATAAGTACGACTTGGCCACATCCAGATGTAATGGGAAGGCATTATTGTGTCATAAAATCAATCAATCATAATGCTATGATATGATTAGTGGAATTATGTATTTCACTGTGCCATATCAGAAATCTGTTTTTTAAGATAGTAGCTGCATTTGCAAATATTGAATTGTTACTGTCATGCAGTGTTGAAGTTAAGATATCTTATAAGTAATAGCCTGTAAAAAACTGAATATCTGTTTATGTGTATTGAACCCACACACAAAAGTAATCTAATGTACTTTGCCTAATGCAAAAACCAACAGCTATTGGAGCAGGCATGTAGGCTTTTTATTAAAGTTAAGGTATACCTGCTCAAAATGATATGCACTGATGGACTGAGAATACTTCTGTGCCTTGCAGTCAGAACAGATTACCCTGTGTCTCTCTGAGGTGAGTTAGTCTTTCCTGATTTGCCTCACGGTTTTCTGCTATTTCTTCTGCAACTGTACAGAAGAAAATATATATATATATATATATATATATATATATATATATATATATATATATATATATATATATATAAACTCTGTTGGGTGGCTAATTAATGCCATATCACAGACAGGTGATTGGTATATATGCTTACACAACTTAGGGTATTTGCATTCTTAAATTCATCCTGTCATCAGCTCAGGAGGTCCCTCTTGCACCTCTTCATTTACTGTAATGGTGATGACATTCTTCCTCAGTGCCTGGGATCCCAGTTGCACTGGAGACAGCCATGGCCAAGCTATTCCAAGCCTCAGCCTAATATACTGAGACCTGTTATATTTCATCTGCAGTATCTTCCAGCTGTAGCATTTCACAAGGAGTGCCACAAGCATCCTGAAATCCTCAATGCCACACGTTTGGGCTGTAAATGGAACACCATCCTTACAATTGCCAGACAGGTCTGCAGCAGTCAAGCTAGAAATATGGGTCTGAATTTGTACTCATTTCAGATCTCACATGTAAGATCTTGTGTGCAAAGACACGCAGCCTTGCCAGCTGCATTTGCACAATTGGTAGCACAGCAGTGGTTTGCCAGACACATTGGTAATGAGTACATTAATAATTACAGAAGGTGTTAAAAATGGCAGCGAGATTTCGCCATGTGTGATGCTCAAACTATTTATGCATGTTGCAGAGTTAAACTTTGATATGCTTTATGTTATTGGTTATAATCATAGTTGTTTGGTGGAAAAATAGGACTTTTGACATATTGGACTATTGGGACTTACACACAACTAAAACTGAGTATTTCCAAGTGGGAATCAAATCCATAAGAAAAAAAAGATACAAATGTTAAACTTTGCGTATTAACTGTCAGTGCCACAGTATAACTTACTTTTCAGCATGGCAATTAGAGGTATACAAATTTAAGAATGAATGGAGATATACTTCAGAGATGCCTATATGTCTGTGACTTTATTTAGTCATAGGACTGCATTTACATGTAAAAGACAGTATTTACATCTGTAATTGCATTACAGGTGCATGTAGTTCCATGACCTGATAATACATGATGGGTTAGGTTACATACATACTTCGCAGGACATATTGTCATAAACACATACTTGTAATATGTGATAACTCATAAGAATTATAATACAAATATTGTACACATCATATATATGCATATGCATTCTACATTAAATATCATTATTGTCATATTTAACATAATTTACATACATTATATTGGAATTTTGTAGCAAGCAGTAATGATACATTTAATGCAAGAAACAGAGTTATGATACTCATGTGCATTTACTGTGACATTTCTAATCAAAATGTTGTGACAAATGGCATTCTGACCCCACTTTGTAAAAGTATTTTTTTAACTGGATTTGAGTTGTGCATCCGCTGCCCTCTTTCTTTCAGCTCACATTACTTATACCTTGTACCACAGGGAAAGTTAGCTAACAGGTGAAATGTATTCACTTAGTACTATGCAGACGGCTGAAGGCCACACACTGGTGCAAGTCTCATTTACACCACAGAAGGTGGTCCAAATTAAATTCTTCAGTTTTCCTTGGGAAGTGAACTGTGTTTGCACATTGTCAACTGGAGAGCAGTTGCTGAAGGCATTAACATTAAGAAAAGGTAGTAAGCAATCTTTCAGCTTTTCCTGGCTAGGGGTCACTATGTCAGATCTCTGGTCTGAAGATTGATTGGCAGCAAGGTTTTTATGATGTCAAGTTGCCAGCCTGGTGCCCAACCTTCACCAAAGGCACACCCACCTGCTTGTCTTTAAAGCTCACACAGCCACAGGGAGGACATGCAGACTCCACACAAAAGGCACTCCAGCTGAGAATTGAACTAGATAACCTCTTGCTGTAAGGTGACAATGCACCACCATGGCCCCCAAAGGTAGTAAAACATTAAATGAAAATGACATCAATCAAGTGGAATATCTAGCAATGACCAGAGCAAGAAGTGCATTACACCAACACATTCATCCTTCTCACAACTCAATGCCATATCAGAACTTTAATTTCTAGCACACATTTTCAGTACTATAGGTAATGCCAAATCATGATAATGGGGACAGAAATCAGGTTACATGCTGTTATCAATACTGAGAATAGCTGATTTTCAAACAGCAACAGAATTATATAACAAAATGTGTGTAAATATCTATTCAGACACCCCTCTTTAAAATTATCACTTCACTGGATTCAAACCCAGCTTCATCTGTCTTCGTTTTCTAAGCTTATTGGAGTTACACATTGTGCCACAGAGAAAACTACCTGACATATTAAATTCTCTTTATTGAGTACTATCCAGAGTGCTGATGGACACTCAACTGTGGCAGCCTAGTTCATACTACAGAAGGCAGCCCAAATTAATATTTTCACTTTCCCCTAGGAAGTGAGCCATGTTTGCATGTAGCTGACTGGAGTGCAAATGCAAATGGCATTAATAAAAAATAAATAAATAAAAAGACCAAATTAACACATTTATATGTAGCAAGGAACAAAGCTGGTAGAGCATTAGCCTGACGAAGTCATCCTTTTTACATCTGCTTGCCCCATCACAAGTAGCATTTAGGTTACACATACCCCAGGATTTCATGTAATGGCAATTGCTCAGAGGGAGGACACACACAATGTCAGGAGGTCATTCTTGCCACAGTACATCAAAGTTTACAATATACTGTATAAGTGGCATGATGACAAATTGCGACATATGGGTAATCTCTCCAGCATATAAGACTTGTATGTCCACATTACTCATGTTACTACTTTGTGTTAGCACACTGTAAAAGATGCCATGTCTTACACCATCTGTAGCACGTTATTATTATTTGTAATAAGAAGAGGTGAGTTTACAATGAACACACCTATGTACCATACATTCACAGAGACTACAGGTAAGATATTTAGCATGTATCAAGAAATGAAAAGAAGACCAAGAACCGTGGCAAGCAGACCACGTATAAAAGCTTATTCGTTAAGCGTTTTCATGTTAAAAACACTTTTTCAGACCATGAAAGCATCAGGATACAGCAACAGTTAAATACATCATTCAATTAAATAATCAACCAATCAAAACCTACTATCAATGATGCAAATTACTCATCTTCCTTACTGGCTTTAAAGGAATATTTTCACTAAACCCAACGTGTCTAGTGAACTGTAACTTAATAATCCATTTACACTCCTCATATTCCATTTTATTTATAATGTCACCCCTCTAATATTTACAGAGACAAACTGTAGTAGCATAAAAATGAAGCGGTGCCCAGGATTGTTATTGACATGCTTAGCTAGAGCACTCGTTGTAACATTTTTGTATATGTCACTGATGTGCTCAAGAATTCTGTCTTTGAAGAAATTATTATTTTTTCCTACATAAAAGCAGGAACAAAGTTTACAAGTCTCTATGTACACTAAATCTTTACTCAAGCAGTCAGCATAAATCTTAGGACAAAACCTCAAGGTCTTGTAGCAGCAACAGGACCTTGATTTAAAGCCTGTTGCACACATAGGTTTATAACAGCAGCAGAAAATGCTAACATGATTATTCTAAGTGTAATTATAGCAGTAATCTGAAGAGTTTTGGATTTTAAACCAAACGTCTACACCGAGTGTACATAATTGCCTTATAGCTTCCTGAAAAGCTCTGCCATGTTGAATTGGTAAATCAGCATGAAATTTGGCTACTTATGCTGTCTTTGGCATAGTCTGCTGTTTATCCTTGCTTTGCAGAGTAGAACTGCCTAATGAATACAAAAAAAGCATGCTATACTGTGCAGGGCATGCCCAACTGCATATATTATAACTGAACTTAGTGTAGTCATTCATGAATCTGACCCAAATTCTTTAAAAGGAAAAATTACTCTCCAAATTATCTGATTTGCTGAGCAGCTGCTATTCTATGATTCCAAACTAAATTAAATGACCAGTAGAAGTACTATTTAACATACAAACAGACAAATATTTATACATGTTTATAACAAAAACATATGAGTTGATGATACAGGTCATCCATTTTCCAAGTGTAAAAATACCCTCAACATGGACTGTATTATGACCACCCAGCAAGGTATTCTTACTGGCATTATGCTATATTTCAGTATTCATTCTTTGAAAACAGTAGTACAGATAAATGTTTGCCTGACTGTCCAAAGGCTGTATAATATTCATATATAATTCTTAATAAGATCATAATGCAATCTGAGGAAAACAAACATGTTTTATTTCCAGTCCCTGAATCTAAATTTGTAATGCCTTTTTCTCTGTAATGATCCTTCCCTCCTCTTATTCAGGTTGTGTCACTAACCCAACAAAGGTCTACTTTCTTGATTATTAAGAACTACATGCTTCTTATGTAGTAGTTTGGCTTACCAAAGGAGTGATAATATTGATACTAAAGACAAGGCTTTTACTACAGCCAGGTAACCACAAAGGAATGGATTGCAAAGCAATATATTTGCTTAGATAATGCATGGCCTGAAACTTTTGATGCTCTCTGTAGCATAGGCAGTTCTGAAGGATAGCTACAGTAGTTCCTCATTTATGTATGCAAATGAGGAATTGTGCTAGGCATCATGGGCAGTGCTATACCTACACCTGATTCCATAGGAATTGGGAGAAATACTGTTCTGAGACTCAGTGCCAGTATCAATTGGGGGGGCATACCCATAAAGTAAGATGTGCCATATATATGAGTCCATCTAAATCATGAGTACCCTGACAGTCACTACATTAACAGGATGACAGACAAATAAGACAACAGACAAAGCTCCAGTGATCTGAAATTGATCCTGTAATGCCTGTTTGGGTATAATTGGATAATTTAGTCTGGTTTTACTGTTTAGTGTCTGTTGTTCTTAAGTGGTTCAAACAAAGTTGAAGGTATTACCTGCAGTTTAACATTTCAAATTTGAGTCTTAGATTTCTTGGCCCACTTCTGCTGTAGACAATAGTGCATTAATGATAATTATTGTACTGGAAGCTTTTCCATTCCTAGATGCAATAAGTACTGTTCTGTTTCACTGCCATTTTTTGATATCAGGTTCAGTGTTTTCCCATATGTGCAAAGCAAGACAATTCTGTAGTTGCATTTGATGTGTAGTGTTGTCCTTGCACTTACTGTTTTCCTGTACAGCTATCACTTGATGTTTGTGTTTCTTTGGCTTCTCATACTAGTCAAGAAAGACTCTGTACATGGCCACTTCTACTTGTGGCAGGCCTGTGTATAACATAGCATCTTAATGAAATAGCATTATTTTGGCATTGAGTTTCTATAGTTAGCACTGTGTTGTAGAGGTATAAATCCCTAACTACAGCCCAGGTGACCCTGGTTTGATTAGCAGCATGGTTTTCTGTGGCACTGGCAGGGAGAGATTGGCATGTCTATCCAAGAGGTAGGGCATTCATCAGAAATGCTCTCTGAGTGGAGAGATGATCCACTGAGAGGAGTAGCCCTCAGATGTGCTGAAAAATGCAGGGGTGAGGAAATAAAAGAAGCTCCAGCTCATTCAGATGAGTCGGGGGGGGGGGGGTAGCAGGCAGACTTGGTGATGGATGAGGACACTGGGACAGCCGGAGAGAATGATGCAGTGTGGGAGGGGGGCACTTCTTTGAAGTGGCCGTAGAATGTTAAATCTATTGGCATTGCAGAGTCAGTACATGGAGCTCATTTGGCATGCCCTCTCTACTATGACATGTACATTGAGAGTTGTACTGCTTTTCTGTGGAAGCACTGTGCAATGATTTCTCAAAGCCCTCAAAAAAGTAAAATTATATCCTTGACCTTTGTTTTCCACTGTACATTAATTATATAAAAAATATACATATACAGACAATATGTGAGCTTGCTCTTGTACAATTGAATGAGTCAATAAATTAAGCAGCTTAAAGATTTCACTTCAACCAAGGTATTTGAGTGTAGCAGTCTTTAACAAATTATTGATGGCAATATTAATATTACAGGCTAAGTCACCATATTGATACCTTTGCTGAATAAGCTGGATCTGTGACATAGAGGGAAGAAACCCTCATTGTGACTCATGTAACAAAGGCTCAATTAGTTACTCAGGCAATGAAGTAAATAGATGTGGAGAAAGAGGAATGTTGACACAGGGAGCATACTCCTCCTTGGTGTGGGGATGATTAGAGGTCTGTGTCCTGTGATATGCATTCTGTCTACAATCCCTAGCAATGGATAGAGGCCTGTGTCCTGTGATATGTATTCTGTCTACAGTCCCTGGCAGAGAATAATCCCTGGCAGAAACCAGAGGTGAAGACAGGAATAGGAAGGGAGGCTATGGGCCTATCATCGTTCACTGAGGCAAGTGCCAAGTCTTTGTTCCTTCCCAGTGAATGTCCACCCCTTGAGACCTTGCAGACATGTGCTGGAGAATGACAGTGCATAACCAAAATACACTGATGGCTATGATGGCCATACTGGGATTGACATCCACTGGTTAGGGAATGGATGACTGATGTGGTTGTGATTGGTCAGATGGTCAGTAGGAATGGTAGCATTAAACGTAATATTTATAAAGACTCTGTTATAGATGTAACTTAGCAAAAATACTGTGACAGAGATTGCATAGAATTCATAAACATTTCTTTCATTCTGTAATGATTTGAACCACGCAGTACCATTACATTCAATAAATGTCACTTTACCAACTGTATCACATAGACTGAAACTCATCTCTTTTAAAGTGATTTAAACTAAATAGTGAAATCATAAAATAAAAAATAGGATAAACAGAGAATAGTAAGATATATGCCATAAGTAAACTGGCACTCCTCCAATATGCAAATAAAAGGTTGATGCAGTTATAAACCCAGAAGTTAAAAAATAAAATTATAGTAAAACAACTCCAACTCCAAGAACACCAAACACTTTAATGCAAGGAAGAAACATTTATATCCGAAAGCTTTGCATTAAAGTGTTTGGCGTTCTTGGAGTTGGATTTGTTTTACTACTCCTCCAATATGCAAGTGTGTGTGTGTGTGTGTGTGTGTGTGTGTGTGTGTGTGTGTGTGTGTGTGTGTGTGTGTGTGTGTGTGTGTGTCTGTGCGTGTATCTTGCTAAAGGATTAGTGAATATGTTTGCACCCAAACTGTTCTGGTATTCATTATGACACTATAGCTTCTGCTAGCAATTAACTTCTTCACTGTGTACTGTAAATTCTTATCGCTGCAATATTCGTCTGCTTACTTCCCTTTCCTAATGGTGTTTATGTTGGTATACCTTAGGTAGACATATTAGACACAGCAGAATAAGGTTTTTCAATGATGCTTGTTTTTACATATGACACAAACTGTATATGTCATATTCAGGTGGATTCAGTATTAAACTGAATGTAAATGGCGCCACTTTCTTCACTTCTGGGTGAAGCCTAAATGATTTATCTTCCTACAAATAAGGTGATTGTCACCCTTTAAATTAAAGTAACAAGCAAAACATGGCCAAAAATGACTTAAACAAAAGTAGTACCAATAACACAGCAAGCAGACAGAATACTTATATATACTAAAATCTGTAAGTGACAGATGTTCATCCGTTTTTTTACCGTGCCTTTTACAACAAACCAGTAAAACTGAAAACAACTGTATGACAATTCTGAAATTTGAAATGGCTACCAATTTTCTCTTAATATTTTGATTAGTTCCCTGAATGATGGAACATATAACTTTCACATTGGCCCAACAGCATTGTTATGACTGTTGCTGTCATACATCAGGCAAAGATTTTTTTTATTAAGGTTTATTTATTCATTTCCAACTCTATGGAACTTGGCAAAGGGCCATGGACTTCAAGAAGGACTGCCCTGCCCTATTTGTTTTTTGCTGAAATGGAAACCTGCTGCTGCGAACTGTCACATTATTTTCCTAAGAATGTCTGCATATTTAATACAAGGATATAACATGCCTTTTGTTACAAATGGCCTATTACAGATAAGAACATGTTTTAGTCATAATTTTTTGTCCCATTACTGAATCTTTCAACTTCCTCTCTGACTGTGTATTTACACTCTCTGGAGTTTTCACATGCACAAACAAAAACAATAATTTATTGTCCTAGCAGGTGTAGTAAAAGTGATGTTGCCTAACTAAATTAAAACAATTCTCAGCTCTGGGCCAGTGAAGGGATGAGGCTACCGTGTTTTCTCACTTTTAGATTGTAGTGCAAACATTTAAAAAGACATTTCAGGATTTATGACAGCATCAGACACTTTAATTCTGACAGAGCTCTTATTTTTTTTATGCTTGTTCTATGGATACTTTTAAATTGTACTACACAAATTACATGGCTGTATTTTTCAACCCTTTTATCAAAAGTAATATTTACTGATACATTAATAATTGCAATTTGGAAAAAATAGTATATGATGTGGGCCTGAAACTGTGTTCAGTATATTATGTGTATGTTAAATGTATGTATAACTACATGAAAATTATATTAATGTATTTGTTCATATGTCATCATCTCTTTGTTCACTACTGCAGGATTTACACATTCTTCTGCATATGTTATGTTCATCCTTTTATTGTATGGCATATCCAAGGTCAAGATAATTGGTACAAAGAATATGTTTAAGTAATGATTCTGCTTCCAATGCATGGTTTTGTGAGTAGAGACTGTTAGTTAATCTCCAGTTATTGTTATATGCCCATCTAAAGTTAAGTATCAGTGTAGAACACATATGGCGTAATGTTATGTACACCACAAACGTATTCAGTATTTTGTCATCATAACTATTATATGTGCTCCAGTAAAATAATTGTATGCAGTTACAAAAAGCACTGTAATGCATAGGATAAAAACAATGTATTGTTGCTAATTTTCTGAGCTGCATTAAATAATGCTGGGTATTGCCAAATCTGGACTCATACCTCACATTATTGTAAAGATAATTCACCTTATAATTAAAAGACGTGCTGAAGAAGCACATGATTTTTTTCTTTGTCAGAGAACTCATAAATTTGTCTGAGCTGAAACATTCAGATCCCTGACTTTGGCCAATTTAGCTATTATTAACACAATTTTTGAAGCAGCATTTTGCATGTTTCTGCGCTTCTTGTATTTATGTGATTGCTTTAGTCTCCCTCGCATTACTGACATTGGGATATACAGAATATAACTGCTGCTACAAAAGATGCCAAAACTATCAAATGCAAAGCAGCAAAAGTTGCAACTCCTGGGCCATTACAGTACTGCATAAACTTATGTGATTACATACAATAATATGGCAAAGTCTAAGCTGGATAATATAATTACCCTGCAATGTAAGTCAATGGGAAATAAAAAAAATCTGATGGTAGACCATGGTGAAATGAAAATATGTGTGCAAAAATCAGCACTAACAAATGCCAGAATCATATATCAACAAACACTTCCTATAATTCTGAAATGAGCAATCAAGTAATGTGCATCCAGAGCATTTCTTGACCATTTTAAAAAGGTCCGGCTTATAATTTTGAGTGCTTGAAGTCTGAGGCTGACTGCCATATTTATATTATCTAAGAGCAAGATGGTTGACCAAAGACAATGCCATCAAAATCCATTTCACTGAGACCATTAGGTTAAATCTGATTGGCTGAATATCACACTGAATGTACGGCATGTTAGAAGAAGACATTCATGTAATATGTGCAGAAGAAAGTGACTTGGAGGGTCAGAGCAGAGGTATAGGCTGGATTTAGATTTAGGGTTTATGGCTACAGCCAGGGTTATAGTTAGGCTTAGTGTCAGGACTAGGGGATATAGAATATGTTAGTTCCTGCATAAAGGGGTATTTTGTAGTATTTACAACCGTGTTTTAGTTTGTTTTGTACATTTTCATTAAAACTGACTTTTTCTGGATTGTTCCTTAGTGTTGGTGATTTTCAAATATGTGGAATTGATGAAGCTGTTGATGTAGCTGTCAATCAACTGTCATATACCCCTTAGAACATCAGTTCATTTGGGTGATGGAAAAATGTAACCTTTGAAATACAGAAAAAAAAAACAGAAAAAGTGATTACAATAAAACTGCTTTATTAAGAAAAAGCTTGTCCAATTTTTTTTAATAAAATTGTTTTATTATTGCTGCTTTTTTCATGTATTTTTACTGTATCATTCTTTTTCTTTCTGCTTTTCCTTAGCTTTGTCATTTGTCATTATGTTTTCTTCTCATTAAAGTCCCTTTCCTGTCTTCCATAGGAGGGAGACTCTGGAAGTGCTATAGCGACACTATTTTGTGGCTCTAACATTTCTTGCAGCATTTGAACTTAGGTTGGACATTAATGGCACAAAGCTTGCAACAGATTCATTACAATTTGTACTCAGTGTTTCTATGTTATCAACTGATTTTAAACCAAATATGCCATCTGTTGATGTAATAACTTTCAGCACAAAACCGATGCCTCCATCTTAAATGTTCAAAGATCTTTTAACATTCGTACTGCTGTTCACAGAACTTTTCCTATGTAAATAACCTAAGCAAAAGACCACCCAAATATGGAAAGATGTATACACCTAAATAAAGTTTACAGTACCACCAATGAACCGCAGTATGAAATAGTCTTTCCACTGAAAGCTACAATCCAAAGTGCTCTCCCAGAAACCCCCTCATTTTGAGAATGACAAACATAATACATACCCAACAGTTAAAAGAAATACTATCATAACCAGCAGATCAAGCTTTGGTTGCATGCATGTAATGATTTAAATTTCTTAAATACCCCCCTGTCTAAAATAACACAAATCTTAAACAATTTCACTCATAAATTCACTCATTTACTAATTAGTCACTTTATCCAGTTAAGGCTCATGTGGGAGCCAGAGCCTATTGTGACACTTAATGGGAACAAGGGAAAAGAAACTATATAATCCTGCACAGGGCACCAGCTTATCCTGAGAAATTCTCTTACAAACATCTTTTCACACTTTCAAAAAGAACTATTTCTCGGCGTATATTTTCTATGTGTTTAATTTTATTTTCCAAAACATGCCACTAGATGGCTTAATTTCACTTCTTTGCAATAAGTAGTCCACTAAAGCAACTGTGCGAATTTCAGAAAGATTTCAACTCAAATGCATCATTCAGTCCTTGTTCTTGTAAAATCTACAATGAATCCAGCCTTTCACTAATGCTCACCCCATTCTTAACATTACAGCCCTGTTTTTTATGTCAAAGCTTTTCTGTGCGCTTAAAACTAAAGTTACACTGCACTGTGCACTTTTCAGGTGTTTGTATAGTGCAATATTGCTTCTCTTATTCTCATTGCTTCATGAAAGTTCCATGATTGCAATGAAGCTGTTGCAGATTTTGTGTTAAAAGCGAATTTGCCTTTTCAAACATTTTAGGGGTAGTAAAAGCAGTTCATGATAATTTTTACCATTTCTGTACAATAACTGCCTATGAGTATGCTTATATATTCTAAATACGCTGTGAGTTTTAAAGTTTCCTTTTTTTGCCCACATTAGTTCTGAATTAGAATCGTACTGGATGAAATGTTACATTGTTTCAGTGTGTAGTTCAAGGCAAGTGACAAGAAACTCAGCTGCAAGTGGAATTGAAAGAGCAGGATAAGTTGTTCTACATATGTGTGCGTGTATATATATATATATATATATATATATATATATATATATATATATATATATATATATATATTAGTGTATATGGTTATCATCAACTCTCAGGTAGGCTGTGCAGAAAATGTGTTGAAACAATATAGAATCCAAAAGAAATATAACAAAGAGGATGCTAACTAATTTGAAACACACAAAGGGGAAAAACAGCATCAGAAGCAACAAGTTAAATCTGTTGTAAAAGATCTCGACTCTGTGACATCACATACTAATTCAGATAATAACAGCACAACTTCAATAGTGGTCTCTGACAATTCTGGAAAATGGAGTTGTGGGGGGAACCCCTCCGATACCAACAAAGACAGATAATACATTTTATGAAAAAGTAATATAAAGTAGATCGAACGGAACAAGGCAGGAAGAACCAAGGGCAAAGTCGAAGGCGAGGTGCAGGAAATCCGAAGTGAATCTTGTGCTTTTGCAAATGTAACTGGCATTTGAAGTCGACAGTTTCTACTGCACAACCTGCCATTTATTTCAAGAGGCTCAAGCTTCATCGCTGCCATGTTAGTGAATATAGCAATAACCCACGCCTGGGTGTGGGTAATTCTGGATTTACCCACGGTTGGTGTGGTTTGGTCACAAAGGCAAAGCCCGAGTGGCCAAACAAAGACAACTGTGGGTAAATCCAGCATTACCCACACCCAGAAGTGGGTTATTGCTATTATACAATGACATTATTTAAGAAAAAAAATAATTACTTTTCTTAAATAATGGCATTGTATAATGCCTCCTTGCTGCCCTTCCGCAGCTGTCTGGTATTCTGCGACAGTTCTGATGTACTGCGCATACGTATACTTATGCAGTACGTCAGAGCTGTGGGCAAAAGCAATGGAGAAAGCAAGATCTCTGTTGCTGTTTACAACCTTTCTCGCTATGTTAAATGAGTTTAACATAGCGAGACAGCTTTCAAAAAAGCAACGGAGAATCTCCGTTGCTTTTCTTAAAGTTGTCTCACTATGTTAAACCCATTTAACATAGCGAGACAGTTTTAAAAAAGCAACGGAGAAAGCAAGATCTCCATTGCTTTTTAAAGTGTCTCACAATGTTAAATGGGTTTAACATAGCGAGACAGCTTTAAAATAAGCAACGGAGATGCTCCGTTGCTTTTTTTAAAGCTGTCTCGCTATGTTAAACTCGTTTAATATAGTGAGACAGGTTGTAAAAAGCAACAAAGATCTTGCGTTCTCCATTGCTGTAAAAAAAAAAAAGAGTTATACTAATGGAAAAAGTCCGGGCGACCGGACCTTTTTCCATTACTATAACTCTGATTTACAACGTGCACGCTGACCAATCAGTGTGTATGTTTTGGAATATTAATGGGGGGTCGTTGTATAATAGCTATTATTGCATGATGTTAAAATGTAAATGTTCTACCAAAATTTGAATTTAGAATTGTGGTTTCAGAACTTTGGCATAGGGGAGTATAACAATAAATACAGGAATATAGCTACTCCCACCCCAGCATATTTATTGTTAAGTGATTTTGAAAATTATGTATTATCTAAACTGGAGAGGAATAAGATTGCATTGTTGGATGCTAAATGAGAGCTTTATCCACAACAAAAGTACAATCTTACATTTTTTAAGAGAGAATGCATCTATTGAAGAGGACAAACAAGGAATAACAGTAACTCAATACAGCATCAAGTATAATGAAGATTTAAATGCACGTGCTAGTGATGACTGATGTTATTATTTAGTGATGAATTTTCTAGTAGAATTTAATAAAAGGAAAATTCACATGTTTCTACAAAATGTTTTCAATGATGGTTTAATCTATGAGCTGATCCTTGATTTTCTAACAGTACAGTTCTTGGTAATGCCTTCAATATAGTTAGTTAACTTTTAATTTAATATTTAGTTCAGTTTGCTCATCGGTTATCTTATAAAATGCTATGGTCTTCAGATCCTTTTCACCTATGACCCAGGCCACAAGAGCAAGAATAAATACTCACACACACACACACACACACACACACACACACACACACACACACACACACACACACACACACACACGCACACACTCACACACATCAATCACACTCCCAAACCCACTTACCTGGTTTTCAAAAATGGAATTTCAACAACATGGACATTCACTAAAATGAAAGTTCACAAAAAAGAACCAGCAGTGCACGTTGCCAAGTACATGAATATTCAGTAAAGTGAATGGCACCCATTCATTTTATCAACAAACCAGATTGACAAAACCCATGCCAGATAACTATAGTTTCTGGTTGCTTGAGAGTTACTATTAAAATAGGCCTGACTAATACTGTACCCTATACTATTTGTTTGGTTTGAGTTGTTCTCAGGTTGGGGAGAGAGGGAATTTATTCCTATCTTCCTTTATAAAATTTTAAAACTCTAAAAACATTAGGTATGTTTCGGGGGGGGGGGGGGCAGAAAGTGCAACACATGAAAATTGTACTGTATTTTGTCAATTTTTTTTTTGCCAATTGCTTGAGTTCCAGTTAACTAGGAGTTTACTGTATCTGAAAGAAACCTACATAACATAGGTAAAATAAACAAAACTGCCCACAACCAAGGACTGAATCTTTAACCCTAGAGATGTAAGACAGAGCTATTACCACTAAGCCACCATGCTGTTAGTATACAGACCACAAAGTAAACCAGCTGTCTAAGCAATCAGAAGTATGGCTGTACACAATACCAGTATTTGGGTAGTAAACCAAGGCCTTTAGTACTAGATGTACATATAAATGATACAATTCAGATGTTAGGAATATTTAGTAGTATGTAACTACAAGTACGGTGGCACCTGATAACACTGGATGTCACAGCATGTTATGCCACGTAAGCCACATTTCTAATATTAGGGTTATACATTGCAGTTTAGAAGAGCTGAGAATATACAATACTAATGAAACATGACTATTAAAACTGTTGCATCATATTTTTGAAAACCAATCTATGTTTGACTCATGATAGAGTCAGTTAACAAATTAGAAGGACAGTTGTAGGTGCTAGTACTGCTCCAGGTTATGTTGTCAAGGTGTATGTCAGCACAGACCCTTTTATTATATGATAAATAATACTTTCCAGGGCAACCTTGATTTGTAAAAAAATAGGAACATCAGAGCAATTCTAGGCAAGAGATCACAGAGACTGTAAGTTGACTAGCCATATACACCTTTAAGCAGACACACTTAAAAGTTGTTGCTCACCTCCCAAACCAGGCAGGGTTGTATGTGGTAACCCTGGTGTCATTTTTTGTCTACCCACCTTGTCATCAAGACTAGCCTTCAAGGCAGACAAAATATTAATTTACATTATCTATATTGGTAACTTATTCCATAGGCTGGGAATACATTGACATGCCATGACAGCTCCAAACAAAGGGTGTATATAATGTGGAAAGCATGCCAATGGCCAAATATATGGCCATTGGCATGGAAAACAGTTGCAAAATAAAAAAAATAACTTCTATTTATTTGGCCAATTTCAGATGTTTAAGCATAGGGCAGCGGCGCGCAAATGGGATCGGCCAGAAAATAAAAGTAAAACCTTAAAAAAAGCATTTTCTGCAAAATCACAATTTTGCCGTTGTAGTCAATGGCAGGCAGAAGACAACAAGGCCAGTGAATAGTGGTTGCTAAGGGGGAAGGCTCAGTGTGGGACTTGGAACTAGGCATTAGCAGGCAATTCTATGCAAATGAGGGGAATGGTACTGAATCACAGATTTCCCCTTATGGATAGCCTGCACCCAACAGTGTAGGTTCAGGAAAACAATGGTGCAAGCCTAAGAGCTAGCTGACATCATAGAGGGGTGTGTCAGGCATACTGTAAACTTACTGGAGCACTGTGGCTTGGGTTTGCCCTTAGCTTAGCAGAGCTAAGGAAGGGGACGTGTCTGAAGCTGTCAAGCACACTTTACATTGCCTAAATGGGTGTATGCGCCGCGCACTGGGTTTTAAACAAAAAAAAAATTAAACCAGGAAATAGCAGCTCCATTCACATCTGAGCACTGTGTTTGTGCAACGCACCTTGGGGCTTAAACAGGAAGGCAATGGGAAGGGAAAACAGCAGTAGGAAGGTAATCAAGGAGAACTAGCATAGCTGGCAGGTGAAATGTATCAGAATCAGCCAATTACACAGGCAGCAGCCCAGCCCAGGCCAGCACACTACTATAAATTATGCAAACACCTTTCCCTCAGTTTTTTCCCACAAACCCTACACCACTGGTGTACACAAATGGGGAAATTTTACCTAACAGAAGCAACAAAATGATAGGGGCTGCATTTGCTCTCATAAATCAACATGTGGAAGAGGCTGAGGATGGTGAGGATGAGAATGCTGATGACCAACCCACAGTGAGGAGAAGGAGAAGAGTGTACAGACCCAGGGTAACCTACCAGGGGCTACACGAGCTGGAGATTGTGGAGCGCTATAGGGTTGACAGGGACCTCCTACACCAAATTGTTGAGCTGTGCCGGCCATCCCTCACACACAGAACCAACAGAGGGGAACCCATCCCAGTGGATACCAAGGTATATATAGGCTTAAGAATACTAGCCACAGGTGCCTTCCAAAGGCCAACTGGGGATATCATGGGGATCTCACAAGCATCCGCATCCAGGGTACTCCACCAGTTCCTAGATGCCATGTCAGCAGATGCCAGTGAGCACATATATTTCCTCAACACCTGTGAGGTGTTGGCCAGCAATATGTGTCTCTTCCACCAAATAGCAGAATACCCTGAGGTAGTGGGTGCTATAGACTGCACGCACATACACATCAAAGCACCACCCAGCGAGCAGTGCAGAGTCTACATAAACTGCAAGCTTTTCCCCTCCATCAACTGCCAGGTCATGTGCAATGCCCAGGGCATTATAATGAATCTGTGTGCTGGCAGCCCTGGAAGCTATCACGCTTCCCACATCTGGCATATGACGCCGCTGTACCAGAGATTTGTCAGTGGGGACATCCCATATGACGACCTAGTGGGGGATGCTCGTTATGCACTGGAGCCATGGCTGATGACACCAATCAGAAATGCACACACACCCGAACAAGGACTCCATAATGAGGCACACGGACAGACCAGAATCATAACAGAGCATGTGTTTGGGATGCTCAAGTCACAGTTCCGGTGCCTGGACATATCTGGTGGAGCCTTGCAGTACTCACCAGCTACATGTACCCAAATTGTCATTGTATGTGCCATTCTACACAATATGATCCTGTGGAAACAGCTGCAGCAGGAACAGCATGGGGCAGGGCTACACAGCCCCCCACCATTGTCAAGGCCTGCACAGGCACAGAGTGACTCAGAAGAGCAACAACCTGGGCCTGCCCCAGTAGGCAGAAGGAGGCATGCCCAGTATGCCCAGGCCTTGGCAAAGAGGCAATGCATAGCGCATACACTTACATGGTAGGAACCCAAGGAATGACACCTCACTCCGACTTGCACATACAGAAAAAGGGATGCCAAATATGACACTACCTGTGCTTAACCATGTATAGGGAATGTACTATGTGCATCTGACGTAGTCAGCCCTCCAGCACCATCCTCAATACTGGCACAGCCACAAGGTAAGTCATGCTCACTATCAGTTGCTGAATGGAATAGAATGTTCTGCTACCTGTATCTATGGTATGGATGTGAGCAAGTTAGGGAATCGGGTGGCTGAATGGGATGCCAGCAAATAGTAGACACCTTATCGGCAGCATGAAATGCTTAACAAATACTGGTGTCAGCATAGTAGGCAGTACTAGACAAGGTGACAAAACCCACTGCAGGACATGTGGTGGGCCAAATGTGTGTCCATAGGACACACACATGCATGTCAGTGAGGCTCATATACCCAACAACAGTCTCAGCCAGTAGGACAGGTGTAGACAAACACAAAGAAAGGCTGTGACAAGGCCTCTGATTGATGGCAATGGAGAACAGCCACCATCCAGATCTACACAGAGAAACTATAACAGGTCAGGCAGTGGGATGTTAGTTCTGAAGGTTAAGAAGTCTGAAACTGAAATGTAGGTCAATAAAACCTAAGAATTGTAGTACACTGATATGCCTCTAGTCAGCATGATAGGTTAGAATACAGAACGAAATGGAGTACCTGAAATACCAGTACAGTCATAGCAAATGTGTACAGTTGTCAGGTGCCCCCCCACCCACAATCCTATGTAGAAATGTAGTAACATATATGTGTAGGTATAATGACAGTGGAGCACAGATTACCTGAGCTGGTCAAAGTAGCAGGATAGAGTGTAGCACATGTACAATATGCAGGTCTGCGTGTGTTAGGTTGGTCTGTGTTGTATATTGTGTGAAAGTGGTCAGCATGTAGGCATGGTGGGTTGTGTCCTGGTGGCCAATGGCCAGTACTGTTGATGACAGGGCCAAGTTCTCACAACTGCAGTGCCAAACACAATGCATCCCAACAAGACACATACCAGTAGTAATCCGTATTAATTGTTCAGATGTAATATCTGTCACTATCTGAAAGATGGACATGGCATGAATGTGGGCTCAGACATACAAACAGTACACAGGAGGAAGTACCCTAAACAGAGAGTGCATAAAATGTTACTGTCAAATGGATCTACCTTTGGAATTGTACATACAGGTTAGCATCACATTAGTTGTCTGTGTAGTATGGAATACTGATGTCGTCTGGCCAAACACTGGCAGACCACAAAAGGAACAGGTATGAAGTACTGAGAAACTGCCGATGTCCCTACACAAGCCAGCATAAGTGGAATACCCCACGTATATCTGTGAGTCAGCTGCAAGTACCTTCCATAGCACACATGCACCCAGCTCACCCGACCGTCAGCCACAGGTACCTCACAGGTCATATCCCTGCTGTTGGGAATGAGTACAATATGACCCCACTTCTGTATAGAAATACCCACAGAATGCAGCATGCTGAAGAGGTGTCCCATACAGGTGTGTTCCTAGCTGTAAGCAACACCCTGCCAGCATCCACACCAATGGATCAATAAGGACAGAAACTATTGACATTAACACCTTGCACACCTACCCTGTCACCGCAGGGGAATATAGTAAATTGCAGCCTGGGACTGTAGAAGTGACACAATGCACTGGCCTGCTACAGATGGCCTGCATCACTACCAAATGCCCTATAGTCCTCTGTCAAAGGCCTGTGTCTCACCCGTACTGCCAATGTATGTTATCTCATGGACTCCCAAATAACAACAATACATAATCCACAGAACCCAAATGCAAGGCCATGTTGACAAATCCCAGTAGCATGTCCACCATGTCCCACTGCATGAACTGTGGACCAACCCCTAAATACTGCTAGGATGAAATTATAACTATAGGGATACTTATCAGATAACATTTGCATAAAGTTCAGAAGAGGATAAAATAACAGATGAGGGGTAAAAGCATGGACGCCATGGAGTGCATGAAGTCTGAAACTCAGGTGTGCACACATACTATCCCTGCCTGCAAACACAGGAATAGGTGGCTACAAACCTGTTCGTAAACCACAATGTGAAGGGGTAATGACCAGAAATGTGAGCCTTGCCTCTGGGTAACCTGTGTGACTCTGTACAGCTGTGAGGTATGGCCACAGCAGGATATGGCCATACTGTCATGTCAATGGATGTACAAGCATGGGGTCCTCAGCCACCATAGTACCAAGGTGCTGAACCATTTACACAGACCCATCAGCAAGTGTCTGCAGCTCCTCCTCCAGAATGGCATGATTGTACAAGAATATATAGGCTGCAGACCACAATACTGGACACAGCTTCATTCATTTTGTGTTCCCAGGAAATTACTGAAAGGAAATACATATACCTGTTAGTAGCTGATGACATAAAACATCACAGTGTAAAACAGTACATATGTCTGAATATCTCTGTTAACACCAAAACCATGTATCAGAAGCAGCACAGACACAATTACTTACAGTAACCCACTATCCTTTGCCCATTGTGACCCCATATTGTCAACTGATCTACAGATATCCTGCAGAAACAGGTTGCTAGCTGTAGGTGTAGACCACAAAAGCCTGCACTGGAGTACAACCTACCTGGAATGGATTCACATATTCAGTACAGAAGGTCATACTGGGCATGCTCCCACAGCCCATGTCTGACAACAAAATACTGAAAGGTCATACTGGGCATGGTCCCACACTTGCAGAAATGAAGCCCATTTCTGGCAACAACAGTGGACTATACATATCTGACAGTCGCAGATGTTTGTGCACACACAGCACATTGCACACCAGTCATGCTTTGCACACACATCAGATAGGAATACACACATATATCCAAGAACAACACATTATAATAGGCCAACTTACACATACATAGATGTGTGGAAGCAAGTGACAGACAGTGGCAAATAGCTTCCCAACATGAGGCCTGTCCCACCCAGCACACATCCAATTGGCTACAACCACATGATGTGCAACTGTCAATCACTGTAGACATTTGCTTCTGGTATCCCTCAGCACTATAGTGTCTATGGTGCTTGTGATAACTGTGTAACATGACTGTACAAGTCAGTATTCATCCAGCAGTTGTATACACGTTCCTGTTAAATGTAAACCTGTGTGTAACTGAGTGTTGTGTGTGTGCTTCCAGATGAATGGTTTATGGCCCATTCACACACACTGCACTCCCCATTGCCCTACTTTGGCAAGCGTGCTGATGTCATTCACCTTGAAATACACCTTTGTGAAGGAGTAGTCCTATAAACTCCGTAGCGTGTGCTATAACTGCATAATGCTATAGTGTGATATAGTAGTTAGGTAAGAGTTCAAATCCCAGACATGGCAACTGTGAGAATGTGTGTGTAGGGATCAATGCTTTTGTGGCTATTCACAGTCACTACACTTTCCATTGCCCTACTTTGGAAAGCCTGCTGATATGCTTTACCTTGAAATACACCTTTGCTGAAGGAGTAGCTCTCTAATCTCCATGGCATGTGCTATAACTGTGTAATGCTATAGTATAATATACTAGTTATGTAGGAGCTCTAATCCCAGACATGGCATACACCTTTGGTGAAGGAGTAGCACTATAATCGCCATGGTGCGTGCTATAACTGCGTAGTACTATAGTGTGCTCTACTAATGAGGTAGGAGATCTAATCCCAGGCATGGCAACTGTGAGACTCTGTGTGTTTGTCTGCCTGTGTAGAGATCGATGCTTTGTGGCCATTCACAGTCACTACATCTTCCATTGCCCTACTTTGGCAAGCCTGCTGATGTCATTCACATTGAAATACACCTTTGGGGAAGGAATAGCCCTATAATCTGTGCGGCGTGTGCTATAACTGTGTAATGCTATAGTGTAATGTACTAGTTAGGTAGGAGTTCTAGTCCCAGACAAGGCAACTGTGAGACTCTGTGTGTGTATGTGTGTGTGTGTGTGTGTGTGTGTGTGTGTGTGTGTGTGTGTGTGTGTGTGTGTCTGTGTGTGTGTTTCTCATCAGTTTCCTTTGTGGAGGTAGCTGTGATTGTGTAAGAAGAGGACTCACTGTGGGTGGGTTTTGCATATTTCTTATATGGAGGACCTATTATATCTCACAATGTCCAGCTTACAAGGACAACAGATGTCAAACAGCAGAGAGGCTGGTGTAGACAATCCATACCCCTACATGTGACATTATGGATTGGGAAACAATACAGGCAACCCTTGTATTACCAAGAGAACACTCTACACCCATGTCTCATATACAAACACAATTGGCTAGGCAACAACCACTATGGTGGTAGTTCCTGCATATTGCCCACAGATAGTAGCTATGGCATGATTGCAGTGGACTGCAGAGGACATGACACCCTGTTCCATCCCTACAATAGGCAAATAATTGCATACAGTGGTCCTTTGCTATGTTCCCCACTGGACGCCTGCAACAACTGTAGAGTCAGCAAATGTAACCCACAAAGGGAATACCATGCCTTATACACATGCCCTATATGGAAAGATGTCACTAACACCAGTGAATACCTGTATTATGCTGTCAATGTAGGTGCAGGACCAACCTGAGTTCCATTGCCAGTTCTCACCACATGAGGTCAGGAATGCCACATCAGATGATAACAATCTGTCCAGATAACATGCCCCGGACACCCCAGGTACACTTCCACATGTCATAGAATATGCATTTGGGATGTGTGCACATCCCAGACACTGTCCATGTTATGGAATATAGAATACATACATGGCAAGCATTGCTCAGCACTGGCCACCCACAAAAGTAACCCAGATGACTGGATGGTGAATACACTACCCACCTGTGTGAGCCAATCCATAGATTACATCCCTGAGCCACACTGCAGACCATTGTCATCTGGCCTGATGCCAAGGTATACACTTTACCTAGCCTTGTACAGCCTTCTGGCACAGTCAATCACTGCACACCTGTGAAGCAATGAACCAATGCGTGTCAGTAGTGGCAAACCTGTGTCTGTGTGTGTATGGAAATTAATGATTTGGAATCCATTCACACTCACTACATCTCCCATTGCCCTACTGAAGCATACCTTCTGATGTCAGTCACCTTGACATACCCTTTGCCCATATATTAGCCTGATAACCTCTGTGGTGCATGTGATACATTAGTAATACTGTAATGTAGCAAACAAGTTATTTAGGAAGTCTCATCCTGACCCTGCCAACTGTGATAATGTGTGTGAGTGCCTGAGAGAGTGTGGCTGTGTTGTCCTTGACACCTGCTTTTGTGGACAGGCACATATACTACACCTACCTTATCCCTCCTTTATCACTGTTGCTGATGTCATTCCCCTTCAAACATACCTTTGGACAGCTCTCTAATATGCAAGCTCTGTGGTGCATGCAATGACTGCATGCAAATTTAATAGCAAAACATAGTCAGGCAGGGGTTTGAAACCCCGTACTGGTAAGTGTGTGACACAAACATGTTTAGATTTTACTATCCTACCTCCTTCCTTTCTTATTTTGTCTCTATCTGTCTCTCTCACTCCCTCTCTGGTGGATGTGGAAAAGTACACCTGCTTTGCTTAGGCAGCAGCTTGTGTTTTATAAGTGATGCTCATGATCAGCTGATGGCCTGTGCACAAATTGCAGTCCTCCACTAGCTGAATGCATGTGGAACAGCTCTGGTAACATTCCCATAGCCAATTGCATGGAAACACACTCCTATAACTAGGAACATCATGTGGGTGTTGGCTCTTTTCATTCACTGTGAGCAGGACTCCATGTCAGTGTTTGGCAGCACAGAGGGTAGTGGGATATACCTCTTACAGTATAACTGTGGAGACAGGCCAACAAACCAGGAGGGGGGATGTTCCAGACATGGGTACAGAATGTAAGTCTTGCTCTTCTACATTTGAAGTATTTTTTGTTTAACAGGGTTTGTGTGGATATGGCCGGTCTACATGATTTAATACCTGTCATGACAGTGTTATGTGGTTGTGGAAACCCCCACATGTAGGGCTATCTGCAGACTGGCCAGTGTTTGGAGTCTTACATGTGTTGTGTTACTCACAGATGTCCTATCTTTAGAAATGCAATAGCATAGTCTGAGGATTGCAGTCAGTACATGGTGACAGCCATGAGAGTTACTGACTTCATATCCCTCAGAAGACATATGTCACAACAAATCCTGTTACACCAGTAAATGTATGAGATTACCACAGCAACATGTCAATATTGGCCCTGTGTTTGTGCCTGCAGCCACAACTCCATCAACCTTTGTACCTATGTCATGCAGTAAGAGATGCATATGTTCAGTACACCATTATTTATTGACATCATACCTGATAAGCCAGTGAGCTATCAGACTGATAAACATGTTATGTATAGTAGGGGTTATATTTGTTGACAAATCCTGGAGATTCTGTTGTAGTGTGTACAGTAGTGAGGTCTATGTACTTATTGTGATTGTTGACAGAGTGTGTATTGCATATATGTACCTTGGCCTGTGTACAGACTGTGGTAGATGTCATTGGTCTTGGTCCTGTTCTAGCTGATGTTGCATGCTGCTCCAGTGTATGGTACCCTATCGGCATGCATGTTTGTAGGGCCAAACCTATACATGTCCCATACCACAGTCAGGCATCAGAATACACTGTGTATTGGCCCAGTATATGTAGGGTTAGTGTGTGAGTGGCACATATGAGGATGGTGTTGATCAGACAGTCTATATACTGTAATGTTAAGCACGCTTACCATATGTGGCTGTGGCTGTGTTCAGATTGGTTGTGGGTATGCGCTTTCACACAGGTGTCTGTTACTCCATGCTGTTACATGCCTGTAGAGCCTGCTATATTTGCAGGTACATGTGTATTTCCCCATAAGACATGTAGGCCAGTGTTGTGGAAGTCATTTTCACAGTGCTTTGTGACATGCCTAGCAGCTCAGTGTACTTACCCAGTGTGATGTTATGTCCAGATATTTGTCAGGTGTACTGCTGCTGGACCACCATAACTGTTGTGTATTTCTGACAAAGCAGTGGGATGCTGTATAGATGTATGTCACTAACTAGTGCATAATGTGTGGGCTTGTGACCTCTGCTCCTCTGGTTATTATGTGTCAGAACAGACAGGGGTGTGTGAATACATAAACTGTGTGAGCATATGTATTCCAGTATTTACGTGATATACCCATTTACATGGCTGTTAACATCCACTTTGTCAGGCTTGGTCCACACGTCTTGCACTAAGGGATTCTGTGTATACCTCTGGACTGACCAGAGTGTGTCAGATTCCCCACATTTATTGGTCATATCTCTGCTGTATTCCACATGACCATTACTGTGATATCTGTGGTACTGTACTATGATGATCTTAGGATGTCTGTCCGTAACTGATGAGGTACATGTCAATATCAGATGTCACTTCCCACACACAAGATTTCTGTTAAGACAACCCCTGTTACAGTAGCAACAGTCCACATTTATACCTGCAATATTTACATGGCATCCTCTTGCACTAAGAGGTTGCGGCTATTGGTGCTGAGGTATGACTCCACTACATGTTCTGGACATATATGTGTGTGTGTGTGTATATATATATATATATATATATATATATATATATATATATATATATATATATATATATATATATACACACACACACACACACACATATATATATATATATATATATATATATATAAACATAAATTTAGCACTGTAGAGTCTACATAAACTGCAAGCTTTTCCCCTCCATCAACTGCCAGGTCATGTGCAATGCCCAGGGCATTATAATGAATCTGTGTGCTGGCAGCCCTGGAAGCTATCACGCCTCCCACATCTGGCATATGACGCCGCTGTACCAGAGATTTGTCAGTGGGGACATCCCATATGACGACCTAGTGGGGGATGCTCGTTATGCACTGGAGCCATGGCTGATGACACCAGTCAGAAACGCACACACACCCGAACAAGGACTCCATAATGAGGCACACGGACAGACCAGAATCATAACAGAGCATGTGTTTGGGATGCTCAAGTCACAGTTCCGGTGCCTGGACATATCTGGTGGAGCCTTGCAGTACTCACCAGCTACATGTACCCAAATTGTCATTGTATGTGCCATTCTACACAATATGATCCTGTGGAAACAGCTGCAGCAGGAACAGCATGGGGCAGGGCTACACAGCCCCCCACCATTGCCAAGGCCTGCACAGGCACAGAGTGACTCAGAAGAGGAACAACCTGGGCCTGCCCCAGTAGGCAGAAGGAGGCATGCCCAGTATGCCCAGGTCTTGGCAAATAGGCAACGCATAGCACATACACTTACATGGTAGGAACCCAAGGAATGACACCTCACTCCGACTTGCACATACAGAAAAAGGGATGCCAAACATGACACTACCTGTGCTTAACCATGTATAGGGAGTGTACTATGTGCATCTGACGTAGTCAGCCCTCCAGCACCATCCTCAATACTGGCACAGCCACAAGGTAAGTTATGCTCACTATCAATTGCTGAATGGAATAGTATGTTCTGCTACCTGTATCTATGGTATGGATGTGAGCATGTTAGGGAATCGGGTGGCTGAATGGGATGCCAGCAAATAGTAGACACCTTATCGGCAGCATGAAATGCTTAACAAATACTGGTGTCAGCATAGTAGGCAGTACTAGACAAGGTGACAAAACCCACTGCAGGACATGTGGTGGGCCAAATGTGTGTCCATAGGACACACACATGCATGTCAGTGAGGCTCATATACCCAACAACAGTCTCAGCCAGTAGGACAGGTGTAGACAAACACAAAGAAAGGCTGTGACAAGGCCTCTGATTGATGGGAATGGAGAACAGCCACCATCCAGATCTACACAGAGAAACTATAACAGGTCAGGCAGTGGGGGTGTTAGTTCTGAAGGGTAAGAAGTCTGAAACTGAAATGTAGGTCAATAAAACCTAAGAATTGTAGTACACTGATATGCCTCTAGTCAGCATGATAGGTTAGAATACAGAACAAAATGGAGTACCTGAAATACCAGTACAGTCATAGCAAATGTGTACAGTTGTCAGGTGCCCCCCCCCCCCACAATCCTATGTAGAAATGTAGTAACATGTATGTGTAGGTATAATGACAGTGGAGCACAGATTACCTGAGCTGGTCAAAGTAGCAGGATAGAGTGTAGCACATGTACAATATGCAGGTCTGCATGTGTTAGGTTGGTCTGTGTTGTATATTGTGTGAAAGGGGTCAGCATGTAGGCATGGTGGGTTGTGTCCTGGTGGCCAATGGCCAGTACTGTTGATGACAGGGCCAAGTTCTCACAACTGCAGTGCCAAACACAATGCATCCCAACAAGACACATTCCAGTAGTAATCCGTACTAATTGCTCGGATGTAATATCTGTCACCATCTGAAAGATGGACATGGCATGAATGTGGGCTCAGACATACAAACAGTACACAGGAGGAAGTACCCTAAACAGAGAGTGCATAAAATGTTACTGTCAAATGGATATACCTTTGGAATTGTACATACAGGTTAGCATCACATTAGTTGTCTGTGTAGTATGGAATACTGATGTCATCTGGCCAAACACTGGCAGACCACAAAAGGCACAGGTATGAAGTACTGAGAAACTGCTGATGTCCCTGCACAAGCCAGCATAAGTGGAATACCCCACGTATATCTGTGAGTCAGCTGCAAGTACCTTCCATAGCACACATGCACCCAGCTCACCCGACCATCAGCCACAGGTACCTCACAGGTCATATCCCTGCTGTTGGGAATGAGTACAATATGACCCCACTTCTGTATAGAAATACCCACAGAATTCAGCATGCTGTGGAGGTGTCCCATGCAGGTGTGTTCCTAGCTGTAAGCAACACCCTGCCAGCATCCACACCAATGGATCAATAAGGACAGAAACTATTGACATTAACACCTTGCACACCTATCCTGTCACCGCAGGGGAATATAGTAGATTGCAGCCTGGGACTGTAGAAGTGACACAATGCACTGGCCTGCTACAGATGGCCTGCATCACTACCAAATGCCCTATAGTCCTCTGTCAAAGGCCTGTGTCTCACCCGTACTGCCAATGTATGTTATCTCATGGACTCCCAAATAACAACAAAACATAATCCACAGAACCCAAATGCAAGGCCATGTTGACAAATCCCAGTAGCATGTCCACCATGTCCCACTGCATGAACTGTGGACCAACCCCTAAATACTGCTGGGATGAAATGATAACTATAGGGATACTTATCAGATAACATTTGCATAAAGTTCAGAAGAGGATAAAATAACAGATGAGGGGTAAAAGCATGGCCGCCATGGAGTGCGTGAAGTCTGAAACTCAGGTGTGCGCACATACTATCCCTGCCTGCAAACACAGGAATAGGTGGCTACAAACCTGTTCGTAAACCACAATGTGAAGGGGTAATGACCAGAAATGTGAGCCCTGCCACTGGGTAACCTGTGTGAATCTGTACAGCTGTGAGGTATGGCCACAGCAGGATATGGCCATACTGTCATGTCAATGGATGTACAAGCATGGGGTCCTCAGCCACCATAGTACCAAGGTGCTGAACCATTTACACAGACCCATCAGCAAGTGTCTGCAGCTCCTCCTCCAGAATGGCATGATTGTACAAGAATATATAGGCTGCAGACCACAATACTGGACACAGCTTCATTCATTTTGTGTTCCCAGGAAATTACTGAAAGGAAATATGTATACCTGTCAGTAGTTGATGACATAAAACATCACAGTGTAAAACAGTACATATGTCTGAATATCTCTGTTAACACCAACACCATGTATGAGAAGCAGCACAGACACAATTACTTAGAGTAACCCACTATCCTTTGCCCATTGTGACCCCATATTGTCAACTGATTTACAGTTATCCTGCAGAAACAGGTTGCTAGCTGTAGGTGTAGACCACAAAAGCCTGCACTGGAGAACAACCTACCTGGAATGGATTCACATATTCAGTACAGAAGGTCATACTGGGCATGCTCCCACAGCCCATGTCTGACAACAAAATACTGAAAGGTCATACTGGGCATGGTCCCACACTTACAGAAATGAAGCCCATTTCTGGCAACAACAGTGGACTATACATATCTGACAGTCGCAGATGTTTGTGCACACACAGCACATTGCACACCAGTCATGCTTTGCACACACATCAGATAGGAATACACACATATATCCAAGAACAACACATTATAATAGGCCAACTTACACATACGTGTGGAAGAGAGTGACAGACAGTGGCAAATAGCTTCCCAACATGAGGCCTGTCCCACCCAGCACACATCCAATTGGCTACAACCACATGATGTGCAACTGTCAAATACTGTAGACATTTGCTTCTGGTATCCCTCAGCACTATAGTGTCTATGGTGCTTGTGATAACTGTGTAACATGACTGTACAAGTCAGTATTCATCTAGTAGTTGTATGCACGTTCCTGTTAAATGTAAACCTGTGTGTAACTGAGTGTTGTGTGTGTGCTTCCAGATGAATGGTTTATGGCCCATTCACACACACTGCACTCCCCATTGCCCTACTTTGGCAAGCGTGCTGATGTCATTCACCTTGAAATACACCTTTGTGAAGGAGTAGTCCTATAAACTCCATAGCGTGTGCTATAACTGCATAATGCTATAGTGTGATATAGTAGTTAGGTAAGAGTTCAAATCCCAGACATGGCAACTGTGAGAATGTGTGTGTAGGGATCAATGCTTTTGTGGCTATTCACAGTCACTACACTTTCCATTGCCCTACTTTGGAAAGCCTGCTGATATCCTTTACCTTGAAATACACCTTTGGTGAAGGAGTAGCTCTCTAATCTCCATGGCATATGCTATAACTGTGTAATGCTATAGTATAATATACTAGTTATGTAGGAGCTCTAATCCCAGACATGGCATACACCTTTGGTGAAGGAGTAGCACTATAATCGCCATGGTGCGTGCTATAACTGCATAGTACTATAGTGTGCTCTACTAATGAGGTAGGAGATCTAATCCCAGACATGGGAACTGTGAGACTCTGTGTGTTTGTCTGTCTGTGTAGAGATCGATGCTTTGTGGCCATTCACAGTCACTACATCTTCCATTGCCCTACTTTGGCAAGCCTGCTGATGTCATTCACATTGAAATACACCTTTGGGGAAGGAATAGCCCTATAATCTGTGCGGCGTGTGCTATAACTGTATAATTCTATAGTGTAATGTACTAGTTAGGTAGGAGTTCTAGTCCCAGACAAGGTAACTGTGAGACTCTGTGTGTGTATGTGTGTGTGTGTGTGTGTGTGTGTGTGTGTCTGTGTGTGCGTTTCTCATCAGTTTCCTTTGTGGAGGTAGCTGTGATTGTGTAAGAAGAGGACTCACTGTGGGTGGGTTTTGCATATTTCTTATATGGAGGACCTATTATATCTCACAATGTCCAGCTTACAAGGACAACAGATGTCAAACAGCAGAGAGGCTGGTGTAGACAATCCATACCCCTACATGTGACATTATGGATTGGGAAACAATACAGGCAACCCTTGTATTACCAAGAGAACACTCTACACCCATGTCTCATACACAAACACAATTGGCTAGGCAACAACCACTATGGTGGTAGTTCCCTGCATATTGCCCACAGATAGTAGCTATGGCATGATTGCAGTGGACTGCAGAGGACATGACACCCTGTTCCATCCCTACAATAGGCAAATAATTGCATACAGTGGTCCTTTGCTATGTTCCCCACTGGACGCCTGCAACAACTGTAGAGTCAGCAAATGTAACCCACAAAGGGAATACCATGCCTTATACACATGCCCTATATGGAAAGATGTCACTAACACCAGTGAATACCTGTATTATGCTGTCAATGTAGGTGCAGGACCAACCTGAGTTCCATTGCCAGTTCTCACCACATGAGGTCAGGAATGCCACATCAGATGATAACAATCTGTCCAGATAACATGCCCCGGACACCCCAGGTACACTTCCACATGTCATAGAATATGCATTTGGGATGTGTGCACATCCCAGACACTGTCCATGTTATGGAATATAGAATACATACATGGCAAGCATTGCTCAGCACTGGCCACCCACAAAAGTAACCCAGATGACTGGATGGTGAATACACTACCCACCTGTGTGAGCCAATCCATAGATTACATCCCTGAGCCACACTGCAGACCATTGTCATCTGGCCTGATGCCAAGGTATACACTTTACCTAGCCTTGTACAGCCTTCTGGCACAGTCAATCACTGCACACCTGTGAAGCAATGAACCAATGCATGTCAGTAGTGGCAAACCTGTGTCTGTGTGTGTATGGAAATTAATGATTTGGAAGCCATTCACACTCACTACACCTCCCATTGCCCTACTGAAGCATACCTTCTGATGTCAGTCACCTTGACATACCCTTTGCCCATATATTAGCCTGATAACCTCTGTGGTGCATGTGATACATTAGTAAAACTGTAATGTAGCAAACAAGTTATTTAGGAAGTCTCATCCTGACCCGGCCAACTGTGATAATGTGTGTGAGTGCCTGAGAGAGTGTGGCTGTGTTGTCCTTGACACCTGCTTTTGTGGACAGGCATATATACTACACCTACCTTATCCCTCCTTTATCACTGTTGCTGATGTCATTCACCTTCAAACATACCTTTGGACAGCTCTCTAATATGCAAGCTCTGTGGTGCATGCAATGACTGCATGCAAATTTAATAGCAAAACATAGTCAGGCAGGGGTTTGAAACCCCGTACTGGTAAGTGTGTGACACAAACATGTCTAGATTTTGCTATCCTACCCCCTTCCTTTCTTACTTTGTCTCTATCTGTCTCTCTCACTCCCTCTTTGGTGGATGTGGAAAAGTACACCTGCTTTGCTTAGGCAGCAGCTTGTGTTTTATAAGTGATGCTCATGATCAGCTGATGGCCTGTGCACAAATTGCAGTCCCCCACTAGCTGAATGCATGTGGAACAGCTCTGGTAACATTCCCATAGCCAATTGCATGGAAACACACTCCTATAACTAGGAACATCATGTGGGTGTTGGCTCTTTTCATTCACTGTGAGCCGGACTCCATGTCAGTGTTTGGCAGCACAGAGGGTAGTGGGATATACCTCTTACAGTATAACTGTGGAGACAGGCCAACAAACCAGGAGGGGGGATGTTCCAGACATGGGTACAGAATGTAAGTCTTGCTCTTCTACATTTGAAGTAATTTTTGTTTAACAGGGTTTGTGTGGATATGGCCAGTCTACATGATTTAATACCTGTCATGACAGTGTTATGTGGTTGTGGAAACCCCCACATGTAGAGCTATCTGCAGACTGGCCAGTGTTTGGAGTCTTACATGTGTTGTGTTACTCACAGATGTCCTATCTTTAGAAATGCAATAGCATAGTCTGAGGATTGCAGTCAGTACATGGTGACAGCCATGAGAGTTACTGACTTCATATCCCTCAGAAGACATATGTCACAACAAATCCTGTTACACCAGTAAATGTATGAGATTACCACAGCAACATGTCAATATTGGCCCTGTGTTTGTGCCTGCAGCCACAAC
>NC_056725.1:292147577-292362577 GCF_019279795.1 Protopterus annectens
GGTACATGTTATAGGAAACAGTAGTAGCAACTATAATGCTACAAGAATAACCTTAATGTATGCAAACCGGTGAAGTAGTCAGTATACTACTGGCTGTGGGTATGTGTTGCCTTGCCAAATGTGGCAGCTCTACATATAGGTCCTATAGGGCTGCCACCTTTCCAAATGGCCAAAGTGGGAGCTGCTCTGTAGAAATGTCAGACGTACCAGGTCAGAACATACCTACAGCCATGCATAGTACAGACATATACATAGTCGCACAAATCAAAGCCTTGTCTAGCAGCAGTCAGGTTGCTTATGCTACTTCACATAACATTTAGACATGTCATGTATAAAATAAACATTACATGCAACTATTACAGACACGTAGAATATAATATTGTCCTGTAATCAGGACATTAGCTATGGCTAGAGTATTGTCGCATGACACATATGCCTAATGAGGTACTGTCCCATGCAAAGTGGGAAAGGTGTTACGCCTAGAATGTGTACAATCTAAAAGGTGGAAATCCTACAATAGGTATGCGGTAGCATGACCCGGCTGAGAGATGCATTTCCCAAAACACATTCACATGTCAGCATTGCAGAGTATCGGTTCCCATGTATCAGCCAGATGGAAGCAGATTGTATGAGGAGGACGCATATCATATGATGACGTCACTGGACAGACCGCCGAGTCCGTACAGTCGAACGCCTGCCGTCGCCTATTGTTTAGCCATACCCGATACTATAATCATGTAGTCCGATGTAATAGGCATCACAAGGGATCATGCCCACCCAGCGTGAGTGACAAATGGAAGCACCAATGTCAGTGCACGTGCAAGTGAGTGAGCGAGTGGGTGTACACGTGTTTGTTTACCAGTATGCGAGTATTGCACTGTTAAAGAAATGTGGAGTCCAAACAAGTATAAGGAGCTGTAACCAGAGGTCAGCAGTGCTTAACAATGTGCAAACCCACACACAACCGCTCCCACTGGCTGGAATGTGCCTTACCCACTCCGTATCCAAAGGCGTTGTTCTGGACGAAACAAGGAACCGTCCTTTGCACGTGTTGGTAGCAATACCCTGCGCACACAGCTCATGTGAATTGCCAATACACCATGGCATATATACAGACAATAGACAGTACCACACACATACCATACAGCACAGTCATCCAACAGTATAGCAAGGTACTGGCAGATATGTCTGGACCACTGGTGTTTGTAGACCTGGCTGTTCTGTGTTTCAGTGTGTCAGCATGCCCAGTATGACTGTTACGCATGTTGTCGACTGACATTACTGTCATACCGTCATGTGTTTGAGCATGCCCAGTATGGTCAACTGGATCGCATGTGTCACATGTCCATATAGTCAGTACTGTGGTGCCGACCCCTGCGTTGTACACTGACAGGTGGCATGCTGTATCTGCAGGGTAGCTAATGGTCATGTGGCATTGACTGTTGCTACATTTCTGCACAGCGTGGGGGGACATTCAACTGCATCCACAGTCCTACACAGCACCAGGGGTGGCGCACCTGACTCTCACATGTGTACGTTGGAAGGGGGCACAGCTGACAGTTGTACACATTTGCGACTACTGTACTGATATGCCAGGTACTCCATTTCAGTGTGTGTGTACCCACCTAAATTGCTGGTTGGAGGCATACCAGTGTACGTTGGAGCCTAGCTTGAATTACCAGCATAGTGGTTTCAGACATCCTAGCCTTCACAACCTGCATCCAACTGCCTGGCCTGCTGTATTCTGTGTGTGTGTTTGTGGGGGTTGGGGTCATCCATTGGGCATCTCCAGAGGCCGTTGTATAGCATTTCCCTGTAGTGGACTACACCTGTCCAGCTGTATGAGACTTGTGTGGGCTGTATGGACAGACATGATGTTCAGCCCATAACCTGCAGTGGGTTAGAACACCCTATGTACTACTAGCTACTATTGTGACCCCGGTTTGTGCTACAGATGTCATGGTGCCACTATGGACGTGCACTGTCTGCTGCCCTAACAGTCGGCCACCAAATTCCCTTGTATGCTCACATCCATACCATAGCTACAGGTAAATACACATTGTAATACAACTGCCAATTGGTAGGTTGATTGACTTACCTTGGGGGTGTTCCAGAGTTGAGGATGGTGCTGGAGGGTCGCCTATGTTGGATGCACACAGTGGACTTCCTGTACATGGCTGAGCACAGGTAGTGTCATGTTTGGCATCCCTTGTACTGTCTGTGCGAGTAAGAGAGGGTGAAATTCCCTGGGTACCTACTGTGTCAGTGTATATGCCATGTGTTGCCTCCTTGCCAAGGGCAGGACATACTGTGCATGCCTCCTTTCGCCGACTGGGTCCAGCTCAGGTAGTTCCTCCTCCAAGTCACACTGTGCCTATACAGGCCTTGGCATTGGTGGGGGGCTGTGTGGCCCTGCCACATGCTATTCCTGCTGCAACTGTTACCGCAGGATCAAATTGTGTAGCATAGCACATACCACAACAATTTGTGTGCATGTAGCTGGTGAATACTGCAAGGCTCCATCGGATGTGTCCAGACACCAGAACTGTGACCTCAGCATCCCAAACACACGCTCAATGATATGTTTTGCCTGTGCGTGTGCCTCAGAATGGTGTAGTTGTTCAGGTGTGTGTGCATTGCTGATGGGTGTCATCAGCCACAACTCTAGTGGTTACCCAGCATTCCCCACTATGTGACTGTAGGGGATGTCCATATTGCCAAAGGTGTGGTACAGCTGCATCAGATGCCACATATTGGAATTGTCATAGCTTCCAGGGCAGACAGCACACACATTCATTTTAATGCCCTGTCCATCGCATACGGCCTAGCTGTTGGAGGGTATGCCCCTGCAGTGACTGTAGGCCCTACCCCGCTCAGCAGGTGGTGCTTTGATTTGTATATGTGTGCAGGCTATAGCACCCAGTACCCCAGGGTAGTCAGCCATTTGGTGGGATAGACGCATATTGCTGGCCAACAAAGCACGTGTGTTGAGGACATGTACGTGTTCACTGGCACGTGGTGACATGGCGTCTGTGAACTGGTGCAATAGTCTGGATGCAGATGCCAGTGAGATCCCCAAGATATCCCCAGTTGTGCATTGGGAGGTACCTGTGGCTAGTATACCTAGGCCAACACATACCTTGATATCCACTAGGATGGGTTTCCCTCGGCCTGTTCGATGTGTCAGGTGTGGCCGGCGCAGTTCACCAAGCTGCTGTAGGAGGTTTCTGTCCACCCCATAGCGCTCCATTATCTCCAGCCCATGTAGCACCTGATAGGTTATTCTGGGTCTGTAAAGTGTTCTGTCACCTCACTAAGGGTTGTTCGGTAGCATTCACATCCTCACCACCCTGAGCCTCTTGCGCATGTCGGTCCATGTTGCCTGCTGCAGCCCTTCTCATTTGGTTGGATTGTGTCGAGAAATGTCCCCGCATGTATACACCGGTGGTGCAGAGTGTGAGAGAAACCTGTGTGTATGGTGCCTGGTCACTTTACCGTAGTGTTCATGGGTGGGCTGGCCATGTAATCTGCTGATTGTGCTAATTATTACCTGTCTGTGCAGCCTGTTCACCTTGACTACTCCACTACTGCTGTTGTTCCTCCCAATTTCACCAGGCAGGTATAGACACACCCCTAGCTTAGGCGTGCTAAGGCAGGAGCAATCCCGAGGCACAGGGCTCCAATGTACGTACAGTATGCCTAAAACCCCTCCCATGCCTTCACCTATATTCCAGTCCTGCACCCGGCTATCTACACACATACGCTCTTGGGATCTGCATCACACCCTGGGGATAAATGGGATTCACTATTGTCAACCTCATTTGCATAGTATTGTCTTCTCATGCATAGTCATATGACCCATACTGATTTTCCAAATTAATAACCTCTGCTTACTGTTGCTCAGATCCGCACACAACTGGCTAAAGGTGACTTACTATCACTGTATTTGATGTCCCTTGTTCTTCCCATCAACAAAATAATCAGTCTCTACACGACTAGAATCCGGGACCCTGTACACCACAGACAAAGCACTTTACCACTAAGCCATGGCAGATATACATATATCCGAGGTGATCACGTACAGATCATCCAGCACAGACATTCAATAGTGCTAATGTCCACACACACACACACACACACATATATATATATATATTTATCTATATAAACATATATATATATATATATATATATATATATATATATATATATATATACACACACACACACACACACACACACACACACACACACACACACACACACACACACACACACACATATATACATATACACACACAGCCATAGATATTGAATTTACATCACAACAGCGGACCACATGACACCAAAGCATTAGACAAGAATGAAAGGGAAACCACATGTGCCACCTGCATTATGTAGTGGTGTTACTATCAAGGCAAGTGTGTTATGTTGCATCACATGGGTCAGATGGTAGTAAGGGTAAGAGTAGGGCTGCTGACATTTACCCACCAGACCTATTGGCGAATGTATGTGTATGTGTTGACAGCCCAGTCTCTTGGCCGATTATGACATTTGTGGACACTATATAGGAATGCAACAAAACACACTCAACACATCCTGGAGCTAGCCACTCACAGATACCAACACATAGGAAACGTCTGCCAAACACACACACCTGTCATGACTTGCAATCGAACACCTACTTGTCTTTTCTATCACACTACAACATTACACAGTTACAGAATGCGCTACTGAGATTACTGGAACACAGCACTCCCAGAGGCATACTTCTAGGTAGGTGACATCATCAGCAAAGGCAAAGACGGCCATAGGGAATGTATGGAGAGTGAGCAGTCTAAAAGCATTACTCTGCCCCCAGGCAGCTGGAAACACACACACACACTTGGCAAGGCTGGGATTCGAACATACACCTAATTACCTTATCCCACTACAGCATTACGCAGTTACAGAACACGCTACCAAGATTATTGGAACAGAACACTCCCAGAGGCATACTTCTAGGTAGATGACATCATCATCAAAGGCAAAGATGCCGATAGGGAATGTATGGAGAGTGAGCAGTCTAAAAGCATTACTCTGTCCCCAGACAGCTGGAAACACACACACACACACACACTTGGCAGGGCTGGGATTCGAACATACACCTAACTACCTTATCAAACTACAGCATTACGCAGTTACAAAATGTGCTACCAAGATTACTGGAACACAGCACTCCCAGAGGCATACTTCTAGGTGGATGACATCATCAGCAAAGGCAAAGACACCGATAGGGAATGTATGGAGAGTGAGCAGTCTAAAAGCATTACTCTGTCCCCAGGCAGCTGGAAACACACACATACACACACACACACACTTGGCAGGGCTGGGATTCGAACATACACCTAACTACCTTATCACACTACAGCATTACGCAGTGACAGAACATGCTACCCAGATTACTGGAACACAGCACTCCCACAGGCATACATCTAGGTGGATGACATCATCAAGAATGGAACAAACACCGACAGGGATTGTATTGAGTGTGAGCAGTCTAAAAGCATATTACTGTCCCAAGGCAGACAGAGACAAACACATGGCAGTGGTGTGAGCGGGACAACTGCCTATCTACGGAGCACTATTACAACACTACATAGATACGAGATGCGCCACAGACAGTACACCTTTCAAGACAGTCAACCAGTGTGTTCAATGTAGGAATCCATCCTGACGTGGAGTATGGACATCTGTTGCCTGGATGACCACTATTGCTAAACAGGATTTCAATGGACATGCCCATACACAGAGGCACATAACCAACAAAAGGTGTCACTGGGCATGCTCACACACTTAGTAGCACACGTCTGTTTGGAATGTACTATGTGTCCATCTACACAACGGCGTACTGGGCATGCTCACACACTTAGCAGTAGCGAATGGCTGTCTTGTATGCACACGGATTCTAAACACGGAAGGGCACAGTGTGTCGATAGTGAACACTGCTAGCACGCACGCTGCACTACATATATCTGACACCGGTCATCAGTGCTAGATGTGTAGCGTTCGTAATCACAGCTGACAATCCAGATCCAACAATGGGGAATATGGACATCTCTGCAGTGAGGAACACCTGGCATATGGCACAGTTGTGCACAATGGCACTACCACCATATACCTCAGATACAGACATGTGGGCCATAAGACCGTGACAGACCGCTCCAGGTGTTAGTGTCCCCACGTACATGAAGGCCACTCACATGTACTGACCAGTACACACTCAAGAGCCATCACAGATGTCTCAGGTGCAGATCACAGTGGTAAATGCCGCATTCTACTATGTAGCCCTCAGATATCACCATGTCCTTGGACCAGCAACACACATCCATACATTTGTACAACACCATGTTACTCATGACCAGTGGACTGTACATAGGTCTACAGCAACTGTGCAGACTACACATGTACTGACAGAGTCCCATTATGTGTTATGCAATGCAATGATACCACTGTTCATAACCAGGTCGGCTCTACACATAACAGGGGCCCTGGGTCTTATACAGTTGTAACAGATAACTGTTGCTGTACACCAAAAAACACTCATGTTTGGATATGACATACATGTAATTGCCGTGCATATGTACATGGCCCACACACACACACACACACACACACACACACAACACATATGTACACAGCATCACTTTTGCTGTCCTCCGTGCAGACAAGTGGCTACAGCAATCACACGCATGCACATGGAAGGTAGGTCCATGGCTGTTGAACGCTAACAGTACATAAGGTAGCAATGTTGACTGAAGTAACATTCCCTCTGTACTAGTTACCCATGACAACTATCATAACATACAACAGTCCAAGTGTCATGTATGTCATCGCACATGTCCACCAATTGCAATGCATACAAACATGGCTACATGACAGGAATGTAGGACCAACACACATGTACATGTAGTGGTGTGCATTCAGCTACCATGCATGTGCAGTAGCTGATGTATGCAGTTCACCTGTGTCTAACTACAACATGCAGTTGCAATGCAGCCCCATCATTGACACCTGTATATGGTGAAATACTGACAGTACGGTAGGATGTACATCAGGTATGGATGGATGTGTGTACATAAAGTGGTGGTCCACCTTTGCAGATGGATGTTTGCTGAAGACAGCTCACAGGTGTGTCACAAGCCATCCTACCATAACATGTGCAAACAGTACGCTATGTTACTGTTACTTGAAGGTGAAGACATACAACCTACACAGTGGTCAGGGTGTCACTGACTGTAAATCACTTGACACCTGTAACACTTACATCCTCCCATGTGCATATAGCAGCACAATTGCCGAAGGTAGCGTCGGTACACATAATTCGGCCAATACTGCTGCATGTCTGTCAGACGTATCATCATATAGCAGGTGTATGATTCACAGTACTGCCATGTGTGTTTGCTTGTGTGACCATATATGCCACGTATGGTGGGGAATACATCCCAATTGTTACACACCCCTGTACACTGTTGTAGAAATCTGTACATACTACAGTGTAGAAATCAAGACATAGGCAGGGGTGGTGTGTGTATCACACACATGTCAGCTATCTGTATGTGAATGACATTTGTGGACTCCACAGTGTGTGTGTGTGTGTGTGTGTGTGTGTGTGTGTGTGTGTGTGTGTGTGTGTGTGTGTGTGTGTGTGTGTATGTATGTATGGCTGTCTGGTGCATGGAGTGAGGGTGTATGCTACCATACAGAACAGACAGGATCCCTAACCCCTCATGGTGATGCAATCTACTACCCTGTTGATGCCGTTGGTCTCAGCCTTACTGCCTACCTGTACATGTTCATTCTCTGTGTCACGTCATGTGGGTGCACAGTAATGTGAAGGTGATTACCACATAGGCAAGGGTCCTCACCTCAACACTATCAAGTGTGCGTTATAGTGTTGTTGACCCCGTGAGTGTGGGCATGTTACTGTGTGTTTCTGTGTATGTCTGTGCGTGTTCTCATCCTGTAATATGACAGTGTATTACTGCTACACAGTGAGGCCTCATGCTATCAACTGGCCTCTACCCTTGACATCAGCCAGACCACTGTGTAAATCCTCCGCACCATGTCACTGTACCTGTGATGTGACCCGGTATGGATGTCACGTCTCTAGCCACTGTAGCCTATTACACAGCTCACATGCTTCTGGATCAGTAGATGTGTGGACTTCTGTGGAATGGTAGCCTTTCTAACAGTGAGGTTGAGGCTACGTATAGCATGCTGGTATTGCCATACATGCCTGTGAGTACTCCACATTTCATTTACACATGGGAAACTGCAAACACTGGTACTTATTGGCACATACACTTAGACTTTAAGGAGGGAAGCAGGGCATCATTACCAACATGCTGTTACTGTTGTTACCAAGACACATACTGTGAACATACAACAATGCATTCTAACTGCAAACACTGTAACATAATGGCACATGCAATTAGACCTTAAGGAAGGAAGCAGGGCATAATTACCAACATGCTGTTACTGTTGTTACCAAGACACATACTGTGAACATATAACAATGCATTCTAAACCTGTACTACATGGTATGTCTGGTGCATGTCAACAGTACACAACAAATGTAATATACACTTATCTCACTATTCTGTTCACCCTGTACATCAGACCATATGAGCATGTCCCTGCACCGATGGTGTGGATGACAGGGATGCGGCACAGGCATCATCATATGCACAGGGTGATAATGTTTGCCAGGGGCATAGGCTGCACCAGTGGATGACATCATGTGTATGGGTTAGGGCCGGTGATCTGATTGGACATGTGTGGTTGTTATGCACGTGGGTGTTGCTGTGCCCTACAGATGTTTCTGCTGTGTGCGTGTATGTGTGCACACAGTTCTGCCATGTGTCCGGCCTACACAGGGGTATTGCTGACAGCTCCAGATTCTACAGATCAGGATGTACAGCTCACTGTGTCCGGCCATGGCCACGTGACATGTGCCTGCCAGGGGTTGCACGGGCACTACCAGGCAGAGGTACAGATTGGCTACTGTCCGATGACACATGTCCACTGGAACCGTGTCCCTGCTGGGAACATCCAGGGCCATGCCCACGTGGCCTGCTGTGTCCTGGTGTGGACAGCACAGCACCAGCTGCACTGCTACTGCTACCGGCACTATGGGAGCAGGCATGTGAGGTAGGTCATTCTCGTTGACCTGCCCCAGGTGGTGTAGCTGGCCTACGTCCATGTGGCCTATGCCTCACTCCTACCAGATGTTCCAGCACAGACAGCTCTCACGCTCGCGGATTGCCATGCCACGGTCAAGGATTCCAACCACGCCACCCAATCACCTGTCCAGAATGTCAGCAATCTGCTGTTGAGCATTTGCCAATGCCTGGATGCTGTCATTTAAAAAAATGGATAGCAGCCCTCTGAAGCCTCTGCCCTTCTCTGTTCTGCCGTTCAGCACGTGCCTGTGCCGCCATTACAGTCTGATACATGCGTCTGGTGACACCAGCTGCTGCGCTCTGTCCTGCAGGTGCATGTCTGCCAGAGATCCTCCTACGAGCAGCACTGGCCACATGCCTGTGTGGCACATCTGCAGTCATTACACTGACACCATGGTGTGAAGACACACCTTCTGTAGCCACCACACGTTCCTGTTCCAAGCTAACACACGCTGACTGTCCTTCCTCTATGGCCAATGGTGATGGGGTATGTGTTGGCATGAGAACTGTGTGCGGGGAAGAGGGGGATATATCCTGGATGGCAACCACTCACACAGATTCAGCCCCTGACAACCCTGCCTGTACCTCAAGCATATGTTCGTCACTGCTAGAGTCTGTGGGGACACTAACATCAGATGGACCGCAGGAGGGTAAGCACCTACATCACCTGTGAATGCAAAGATAGACTCTACATTACAATAGAGACACACACACAGACAGAGACACAGACACACACACACACACACACACACACACACACACACACACACACACACACACACACACACACACACACACAGAGACACAGACACAGACACACACACACAGACAGAGACAGAGACACAGACACACACAGACAGAGACACAGACACACACACAGACAGAGACAGAGACACAGACACACACATACAGAGACAGAGACAGGGACAGAGACAGACACACACAGACACACACACACAGACAGAGACAGAGACACAGACACACACACACAGACAGAGACACAGACACAAACACACAGAGAGAGACAGAGACACAGACACACACACAGACAGAGACAGAGACACAGACACACACAGAGACACAGACACACACACACACAGACATAGACACACAGACACAGACACACACACAGACAGACACAGACGCACACACACAGACACAGACACACACACAGACAGACACAGATGCACAGAGACAGACACAGACACACATAGAGACAGACACGAGCACAGACACACACAGAGACAGACACAGACACACACAGAGACAGACACAGACACACACAGAGACAGATACACACACACAGACACAGAGACAGACACACACACACACAGACACAGAGACAGACCATGCATGTGATTTGAGAGAAGGCATGCAGCATGCATGTGATACAGCAGATGGCATGCAGCTCAGACATTAATAGTGGTAGTTAGCATACATGCCTGGGTTGCACACAACAGCAAGCAGGTATCATATCAGAAGCCATGCAGTTCACACAATCATGGTAGTAAGCATGCATCCCTGTGATACACCATGTGGACCAGCACAGGTTAACAGTACACATGGCTGATGTGACCTTGACATTAACATGTAGTATAACATGTAATCTGCTGACGTGTGCATTGACATGCATACATGTCTGACACAATGGTGTCCTGACACATGTACAGTGGTGTAATGGGTATCACATTGCAGTGCTGTCTATATGCCCAACAGATAGAATGCACTTTTAGCAGATGTACATGAGCATTGAAGGGTAGTATGAGGCGTCTACATTGCTATACAGTGTGAAGTACAGACACTGTGCCATTGCATGGCATCATGAGGCATCTATATTGCTATACTGTGTGGAATACACACACAGTGCATAGCCATGACTGCGTGTATACACATTACATAAATACTGTGGATTGTGACCCACGTCTCTGAGGTGTATACACACTAAACCATGCTGTGTCATGTGACAGGTCACCAGAAGACCTATGGATGACACCCCTGTACAACTATTAAAATGTCTTAGCTGCCTGGCAACCGTGTCAACACATGGCAGACTTGTCAATACACCATGTCCCACATGACATTTATGTAACACTCACACGAGGTGCACAGCTGATAGTGATGTCCAACAGCAGCAAGGGAAATGTACAGTATCTGTGGCCTGATGTGGTGTCTATGTCTGTGGAAGCTGCATAGGTGACTACTGTCATGCTGTGACACAGTCATGATGTTCAACACATCTTATATGGTCGAATTAAGTGACACCTCCACAAGCTGTGCACAGGCTTTTAGGGTGTCCAGTGTTCCACATCAACTATATAACCATTCAACAAAGGCTATAGTTGGACCATGTGTGGACAATGTGCAACAGGGTGTATACACATCACATCTAATGTGTGTTGTTACATGTCTCTGGCCGTCCTCCATGGCCATGTGTGAACATGTGTTGGCCAAATGTTTGTGATCGCCATCTATCTCACATGTCTGTGTTGTCCCATATGACATACACCCATAGATGTCAGATATATCACTGTCCTCAGGGTTATGCAGAAAAAGGGTTGTATGTTTGGTATGTGGGGTATGTTTTATGGGATAGTGAGACAATGTTGCAGCCGGAACACTACATGTCTGGGACATGTCAGATGGCACATCACAATGTGTGCACCCATTGCAGGGGCATATTCCATAAAGGTGAATCCTGTGGGCTGCCCATATCCCAGCTCACTGTGTGGTACTGTTTGCGTACCACACATGTGTTGTTCCAATGTATAGTACATATTCCTACATTGAACAACAACTCCACAGTTGTATGCACAGCTGTCCACACATCTAGCAATGACAGATACTGTGGTTTCATGTCGGTGTTTCATTTAGTTTGTATATATTGCACATGGGTAGCCAGTGTGATTGATGACAGATGCGACCTGTATATCGTGACTGGACCATACATTATGTGTACATGTGTTAACTGGCCACATGGCGAATAGATCTATGCATTAACATGCCTGATACTGATAACTGTCTCACCTGCAATGGACTGCTTTCTGTGCGGCACGCCAGAGGTACCTGTATAGGGGTGACACAGCAGTTTGAACATTATCCATGACTGTATGACAGCTACAGGGTGCACTGTGCATGTTAACATGTTCGCCTGTACAATAGCATATAGTAATGCACATGTGTGCATACACAGGGTAGCATACTATAGTATGCGGCATGTGTGTAAACATACCTTGCATATGATGTTACATTACATATTGTACAGTGACCAGGCAACTCCAGGCTCTGTGATTGGGAGACACCCGCCTCTACGATGGCAGCTAGTATTTGTGGATGCTGTTCTGAGGGTGTCCAATGGCTGGCCAGTAGCTCCTCAGTAGGTGTGAGTGGGGGCTGGGTTGGTGGCCCACCACCTGTTCTACCTTGTTCCCTGGCGATTGCATTGGCACGCTGTTTTGCATGTTGTACCAGGTCTGTGCAGTGTCTGCGCACCTGCTAGTAGGTGCGGTTATGGCTACCCACATCATTAACCCTCCTGCGAAGTTCCTGCCACAGGTCGTCACGCTGCTGGGCATGCTGTGGCACATGGCTGAACAATACCTCATAGTTATCATGGAAGTACGGTATGAGGGCATCATCCTCCAGGCCGCTATACGCTGGCAGGCGTGAATGAGGCATTATCTGGAAGACATAATGATGGAGACAGGTCACAGTATCACAGAGATGTACAGAGATACAGCTGCACATACATTTGTATTAAATCTAGTACATATGAACAGTTATCTTTGTAAATCATCATGACACTGACACAACTGACATGTTTGTGTCACACGCATGTAACAGCCATTGTGTATTGGATATCATCACCATATATGTGTGTCACCTCATTACATTGCTCATACTGCATGTGAATGCTGTCTTGATGTGGGCATGTCTCTTTGCCTGTACTGGTGTTCTTACCTATCAGTACATGCCTGGATGTGTCCACAGTAATGCTGTTGACCTTGATGCTGTGTATATGTCACATATCGACACATACACTGCCTTAACGGACATGAGCAGTGACAATGCAAACATGCGCACGGAAACCTTTACATGCATGTGTTTTGCCATATACATCTACACGGCACTGTACAGCAGTTCAACATCCTGCCACGTATCGCCTGTGTTGCACATGTGATACACATGGGACAATGGCTAGCCGGACGTTATTTGCAGGGATGGTTATCAACTATAGCATGTACGGACAAGGTCATGCAGTAGTGTGTATGCCCTGGGCCATGTATGGGCATAGGATGTGAGGTTTTCTAGCTGTATCCGGCAGCCATTTTGCCACCGCCAGGTGCATCAGTGCCACATTACTGATCCAGACAGTTAATGATACATCTACCATAAGGTCATCGCACCATGTATGACAGAGATGACATGTGCAGCTTTGATGGACAGGGTTGCATGGTATGGCAGGAGTATGTAACATGTATGGCACAGGGATCTGTCCAGCATGTGGCGATCCTTGTAGTAGGAAGGTGGCTGTCCATGACGTATGTCTTTCAGAAAAGGATATGTACGTGTAGTATGTCCAACATCACAGTGTTGCACATGTCTTTATGCAAGGTAGCCAGCATGCTGCATAGTGGAGGTGAGGATTGTAAAGGCTGGTGTCGCCCATCCACGCATGGCCAATACCCCTTAAAGGTGATATGTGATCCGATATTGGTCACCCGAGTGCTGAGTATGCCTGTCCAATGATCTCCATGCTCATGGATGGCACCCTGTCATGACTTGGGTGCCTTGCATGACTACCTAATAGGCCTGGAGACATCACCAGCTCAGGGAGGTAAACTGCAGAGCACCATCCCTTACACACAGTGTCCATAATGTTGACCGCTGCCTAGGTGGTAGTTAATGGGTACAGGGTTATTAACCTAGCAGTGACAATGCTATAAGCAGCTGTCAGATTGTGCACATATGTCACGCACCTCACCCACAAAGCCCATTCTGTATGTTGTCCCCAACACTGAGACAGCTATTGCTCCTAGGTCATGGCCATTCACATCCTTACATACGCAGATGCCTCCCATTTGTCTGTGTGGTATGGGCTACAATGAGGGGGGAGTACAAAACATTAACCCTGTTTTACTGTAGCTGCCACTAATGTGATATGCACATGTCACTCAGACACCTTCTGTAGTGTTGCTTCTGTCAACAGGCCACTGGTAGAACACTCCTGTGACATACGAAGGTACACCTAGTATACTCAGTGTAGCTGGAACACAGAATGGGTGATGATGTCCTATGACCTGTCACAGGTATGCTATGCAGTGTGAAATCATCCGTACTGTCATCTACATCTGTACTGCTAACATCTACATTGATAAAGGTTCATGGACTTGCAGACTATACTCAGCAGGGTAATAGTGCAGTGCCTCCCATTATGACTGGCGTCTCCACTTATGGGTTGCAGTGAGTTTATATTATCCAACACCCTATCTGCATTGCATATTCATGCTCAGCACTTGTTCAGAACATGTAAGCACTTCATGAGCTACTAATTACTATAGCACCCATTCCAACTCATTTCCTACAAGTACACTGTTTGTCTTTACATTTCCAGCTTGCTTACAGTACAACAGCTGTTGTACAAACGTACCTCACATATCTTGTGAGACATGCTTGAATATACAGGCATGTCCAAGTGTCAATTACCAGTGTTATTGCCTGTCTATATGATGAATATGGCAAACATGAGGCAATATAGCAATTGTCTCATGTACACAGTCAATGCTCACCTCCCAACATATGACACTACAGCCTGTGGGAGATACACATATGTAGCCATGCTGGGGGTAATGCTCTCTCCAACTCAGACTGAACCTGACATTCATGTGGGGATGTTAAACATTTGCAACACACCCCACTCATCACATAGTCTCACTAGATCACCACCACCACAGGCCACACATAGTATGACTATGACATTTGCAGAACCTCTCCATACTCTCTGCGTAGGCAACAGAGGCAGCCCCGATCACCAAACACAACACCAATTACTTATAGCCCACAGACTCATGTGTGCCCATCAACTACAGCCAATAGGGTGTTATAACATACCCAACACACCAGTCATAGGTGACTCTGTAGGCGGTCACACTGATGTCCCACTCAGCAGGCTACACAAGGCGATAGTTGCTTATATCTGGCTGTCGGGTAACAGGATCCGCAACATAACCTATGCACTCATGCCACACCTCACCAGATACAATTTGACTGTCATTCTCCATGTTAGTGTGACTGCCCTGAGATGTAACTTCCTGGACTACATGTACAGGGACATGCAATATTTCTCTGGTCTTGTAGCCCAGAAGTTATCGCCCAAGCCCTGAGAAGCATTCTGCATTCATCCAGACTGATACCACTGTACAACAACTGAATGTTTCACTTCAGCAATTGCCTATGCTTCTGCTGTCATTCCACAGGCATCCAGTATCTGTCTGCTTTGAATGACATGGTCAACAAAACACGATGCTTTGGCACAGATGACCTGCACCTGTCGGCATTGGGATTACGGATAACATGTAAGGCTCTTGCTGCTCCTATACTGCCTGTGTTGGACAGTTTCCAATAACATATTCACCACCAGAACAGGAACAGGCAAGTAAAACCTGGGGTAATGTTACTCAATGCTTGACATCTTCATCTCTAACGCACTCAGGCGAGGCACTCCTTATAATGGACCACTTTGATATCTCTGCAGTGACTGGGACCTGCCTCTAGGCTCCAGAGAGCACACCTACACTGACAGGTTATACGCAGACCACACCTTTCAGTCATGCAACCAGGACCGGAACACCCACGATGGAGGTGTGTCCAGATTCCTGTCCCATAGACTTCCCATACTCAGGAACAAACTACCTATGTATATCAAACAAAGCTCCTCATTAGCACTGTTCAAGAAAAATCTTGATGATTGGATGGGAGATAGGAAATTCACCCCGGGGGTCACTTCTGTGGCTCTGCTCGACAGTGGCACAGAAAAATAATTTTCTTGGGTGGCGAAAGCCAGGGTACCTTTGACTAGGCTTATATAGGCCCTAGGGCCAATAGCCTAGTACCTACCTATGAACCTATATTTCACAAGGATGTACACACCTCCAGGCTGGTTACTTAGCACAATGCATTAGAGGTAATCCATGTGCAACTAACTGTGGCCAGAACTGCTATACACATTGTAACTTGCTACGGATTCCACACCATACCCCACGGTTACCGGCCCTCATTTCTTGGTGTACTGGACAGTAGGGTTCAGACAGGAACTACTGATGTGAGACTGACACTACCCCACACTTAACTAGGATACCTACTCATGTACCGACACATTAGGCCAATGCTTTCTGGGATTCATAACCTCCAATCAGCTGGATCAACCCATACACACAACCACCAAGGCCAACAATATCCTAGACATGGACATTACCAACATGTGACTGGTGTTCCACACCTGGGGTTATCCCCTCATTGGTAGTTTCCGAATGTATGCTAATCACCCTTGTTATCCACATCCCGACACCACACCCTTCATGGAATACACAGTACAAGATTTCTACAAGGCCTACATCAGATGACTTATGACAGCGGTAGTAAAAGTCATGACACCCGTGCAGATGGACAATGTACTTACAAATGCTGAAACATACACCACTGCACTTCATTAGCACTTACACGACTGCATGGATCATGCTATCCCAAACAGAGCCATGATGTTACGCACCAGATAACGGATGCCACTCTGGGGGTCCAGTTCCATGGACATAATGTACAACAAAAGGTGGAGGCTGTTGCAAAGTGGAGTACAATCCCATGGGTGGGGTAGCTCCCTGGTCAGCCTCAGTAGGAATCCGGGATCCCTTATCACACCCTCCAAAGCTAGCTACGTAAACATTACTGCGACACATTCCAAGGACTACCACAAAGCGTTATAGAGGTATGTCAGCACTTGATGGCAATACCCACATCTGCTCTGACATACGACGGTTGGGCAGGAACATTACAGAACCGACTGATATTGGCAACATCCTGGCAGATAGGTTCAATGCTAACTTTACACCCCTCTCACTCCCTACAGGGCCAAAATCTATACAGGAACAATGCAGAGTCCCTGAGGTCACAACTAAGCAGTTCCAACCTGCACTCTCTAAGGCCTGGAACACAGACTCCATGTAACTGTCCAACATCCCAGTTTGCGATTTATACAAACCTCAGAACGACATGGCTCCCCACTTGGCCACCAGATTCACTAATATCCTTGTATCAGGCATTGTGGCCCCTGAATGGCACACAGCAACAGTTATCACACTCCACACATGTGGCGCCACAATGGACCAGAGGGACTATTGCCCTATATGCCTGACTGGACTGTTCTGCAAGGCTATGGGGCACATCATCATGGAAGTCATTCACAGAGACATTGGTGGGCTCCAGACTTTTGATACCACCCAAGTTAGATTTGTTAGGGCAGGACCATGGCTCCTACACCTGGTGGACTCCTTTGATACAGTTACCAGGGTAGTTGATGACGGTAAGGGGGTCCACATAGCCTACCTTGTCCTCTCATTGGCTTTCAGCACCGTTCTCCATTCTGGTATTGACAACATACACATCCACCTGCACATTGACCCCTACATCTCGAGATGTTATGCAAAGTGGCTCACGGACAGGACCCACACAGTAAGGGTAGCATACCGTAGTACCTACTGTAATTCAGTTACACTTGGCGTACCCCAGTCCTCGGTCATAGGGCCCCTCATGTTTGGTATATGCTTCCCTGAGATACAGGCTAGCACAGAGGGACTTTCCCTGAATAGGTTTCCAGATGACTGCAAATAAGCAGCCATGACTGATCCACCAGCTGATACAGACACCCTCCATAAGAGTGTCACTGTGATGGATACCTGGTGTCGATAGCACGGCCTCAAGCTGCATGACACAAGGTGCATAGACATCCCCTTTGGATTACAACAATCACCCACTGACTATCACATAGTTGGTAGTCCCCTACATACATGTGACATTATATGGGATCTTAGTACACACGTATATAGCACCCACTCCTTTGATAAGCATATTGCCAAAGTGGCGTGGATATCCTTCTACGTGGCCACCCTAATCTGTAATGGGTTTGTAGCTGGAACAAAGGCACTCATTGTACCTCTATACTCCTGACGTATGAAACACGTTCAAGGGTACAACACCCCTTTTGGGGTGTACCTTACAGAACAGCAATGGCTTTACATACCGCAACAATAACACACCATGAGGATTATTGACCTCAGAAGGATGACGTATGCAGCACAACTACAGACACCACAACTGTACACATTTGCATACTGCATACTCAGGGGTGTCCTCTGCTGAACATACAGGGCCCATGTCCACAACAATATTGATGGATATACTCCACATAAGCAACATAAGCAAAAGCCACTGAGAGCAGCATGCTCAGGGATATGTACACAAATGCAACGATGAGTTGGATGTGCTTGAGGGATACATTCCTGAACCAGACACTCACCATGCTTTGGAACATGATTCCTATGTACATCAAGCAGGGACCCTCACTAGCACTCTTCATGAGATACCTCGATGGGTGGATGGGAGACAGACATGTATGCCAGGGATGACTGCAGTGGCTGTACTGTACACAGGTGCAGGTAACAAATGGCTCTGCTGTTCACAGAGACAGGACACTACCCTAGGGAGGTGCCATCGGTGAAAACACTGTAGTTGAGCTTACAAATGGACTTGGCCAGACAGCATAGTACCTAACTATGAACCTGTGAAGCTATTACATGTCCTTTGTGCATGGATAATTGAGTAGCTCTTCCATTTCAATTAGCTATGATGCTGTTACACTGTCCCGTGACTACAAGCCATATGTATCCTGTTATTGTGTATTGTACATGCCAATAGACATACCTTTTATTTGCATGATATAACAGTTATGCTGTGTAAAATATCTGACATATCTACCTACAATACTGTACATTACACATATTTTAAACATTATCCCATAATGCAAAGCATACTTGCACAGCAGGACCACCTTAGGCAGGCTATTCTCGCTATATGCCCATACACATGCCTACTGTGACAGTATATCAACATATACTATCCCCTGTTATAGCACGTACTTGTTGGACAAGCCGTACCACTGATGGTGGGTGGTGTGGAATTGTTGTGTTTAAAGCCCTCATGTAGCATCCCTTGTGGTGTATGAGATGTTTACCTTGTGGCCCACAGCAGGACACACAATTTCTACAAGCGTTACTATGCTCAACAAGACATCACTACATAATACCTTTTCCCACTTTATGCATTGCGTACACTTTAATTAATACAAAACAGGCTCTACATACACTAACATACTGAGTGTTCTACATACCTTGTTAGCGTTCTGAGTCTTTGTAAATATCTCTCTTACACCTTTCCTATTTAAACGGTTCTATGGCATGAGCATACGGTTTGAATGTATGGTTAAGGCATCCTTATATACGTAGATACCTGTAACATGTGGTATCCTGCCACCAATTGGTGTTCCTGAGTAAATTATTACATGCACATCAGCTGTGCAGCTACTCCATTCACCAATTATGCGGCAACAGTGGGGTATAATTGAATACTCCACTTGGGCGTTGCCCTTTTGCCCTACCTTCGAGGGAGATGGCCTGTATGTGTTTTGTAGTGAGGAATTGAAACTGCTATTTGGAGAGACATGGATATTTTGAATTCATGTCCCCTGTGGATTGTGTGTGATGGCTAGAGTATGTGGTTCTACATGTGAGTGTACCTGTCATCTCAATCGTCTGACAAGGGACTATTGCAAACAAAACCTGTAACATCGCTATCTGTTCCATTATACAACAGCTACTATTTCACATGGCTCCATTACAAGTGTGTCTCTCACAAGGTATGTTAACACTTCTGCAGATGTAATTGAGTGAGTGGATGTTTGTGATGTTATTACAGTCTGTATTGCACTTGTTTCGCGTGTGGGGGAGATGTAGGTGGGTGTACATAGCATATACAGGTTTGTGGGGACTGCATTTCTACATATTCCATATGTGTGTGTGGTCTCCTTCCCTAATTAAAGACCTATCATTTAGTAGACTAAAACTATGGTTGTTGCAGGCTTATACATTGAGCCATTGTTAATTGGTTCCTATATAGCATGCAGGTGAGGTTGATACTTCAATCCCTCCAGAAATACATCGATATGTAAGGGAATGTTACTAAATGACAGCTGTCTCGTCTATTTCTGTCACAGATATTTGCACTCATTGCAGTTGTGTTGGTGACTGAACCTCTTTGGCTTGGGTTGCCACCTTTTCAAATGGCCATAGTGGGACATTTGCAGGTCACACACTGGTGTTTACAGGCTGACACATACCTACGGTCAGTACACAGGATAGAACGTACTTTTATCCTAAATACATACTTATTCTTGTAGCACTTTAGCTACTTATCATGTTTCATGTAACATTTACATATTTTAGATACAGGAATAACTATTTAATGCAACTATTACATAATATATGGGACATAATTATATCCTACAATCTCAGACATTTGCCCTTTTTAATATTTGTTGTCAGCACACAACTGCCCAAGGAGGGGCTGTCCCTCTTAAAGTGGAACAGGTGGTAACCGTATGCCTACGTCCAGCTATGACCACACCTACTGTAATGAGCTACCTCCGAGTTAGCACTAACAGACAAACGATGCAAACACACACACACACACACATTACAGTCCCACGGAAATGCACACGGCACCCTCAACACACACTTACACAAACTACAGCAATCACAAACACACTTGAACACAGTACCTACCTGGACCGCAGCACTGGCAGCGATAACTAAATGTCTCTTAACATCATGATAATATTACTCGTGGTTCTAGTGTTCCGGTAATGTGGTCTTTCGGTCTTTAAGACTTGTGATTACGCGTGTCGGTATGTAAAACATTCGGTAGTTGGCAGTATCCTATTTATTTGTACCTCCATGGTTGTGTACATGTCATTGACCTATCTATATATTTGCAGATATAGGTGAATCCGTATATATCGACATATATCTCTCTATCACCCTTTCTATCTCTATTTTATATATATATATATATATATATATATATATATATATATATATGTATTTATATATATATATGTATATATATATATATATATATATATATATATATATATATATATATATAAAGAGAGAGAGAGTGAGAGGGAGAATGAACACACCTTTCGTTGTGTACATGGCGGTGTATACTGTTTCCTGAACTCTGCACATTTGTGTTTTAACCTGTCACAATACACACCTGCCATTGGTACATCTTGGGTAGCTTAGTGTTAGGTGATTGTGTACATGATTGCGTGTTCTACTCTTGGCAGTGGGCGTTTTACATTTCAGAGCAGGCACTATTAGTACAGGGGTGAATAATGCTAGTTTCACCTGTTCTGGACATCATTGACTGTGATCTGCATGATATTCAGCAAAGCTTAACCCTGTTTCACACATATCCGTATAGTCATGTTTAAATGACGCTTACCAGAACTTGCCAACGCATAAACCCGCTAACATGTGCTAAACCTGATCTGATGACCTGCATCCAACATCCATTATTCGTGCCTTCGGGATTACATAACAGCCCTTGCAGGACGTGGAACTGGGAACATGCATGACAGTCAGTGCCTTTACCACTTGGGCATCTGAGATTTGTACACGTGTTATGGTGTTTTGTATGTGGACTGTACTATGGCTGTTACTCCATACTGCAATCAAATGTGTAACTCAGTTAGTTTACATATGGATGAGACCTATTAATGGTATGTCCAAGTGATGTTTAATGGATGTGCTCCAGCACTGGGAATCTATATCACAGTGAGCCACACACTATAATGTGTTACACCTTCACACAACCATAGGTGGAGCATGCTGGGGTGACAGATACCTATCATGGGTACTCCCCATGCTTTGCCACTACATCCTTGATTACATTATATGGAACCCCTCATTAACATACCAGGGAATCCATGCAGAGTGTGCGAGGAACAGTGATTACACACATGGATCCCACAATTGGCTCTGCTCCACTGAGGGACAGTTGGTTAATCGATGTGGTGGTGACAGCAGACACTGTTTGCCTCGGCTGATGAATGGTCTCTGACAATCGGGCATGTACCTACCGTTGTACCTAGGAACCTATACATACAGTATCAACATATGCTGTTAGGTGCGTGTACTGTTCAGGTGTTGACTTTCCTTTTTCCAATAGCTGTTGTGTGTGCAATGGTTGAGGGCTGCCTATGTAAGATTCACACAGTAGGCCACCTATACATTACAATTTACAGGTGGTCGTGTGTGTGTGCCATCCAGTCTACTGTGTGTGCAGGTGGAGAGGTGTGTCAGTCCGTAGGGGCCTACACTGTCAGTATGTGTGCTATACGTTTCCTCTTTGCCAAGGCGTGGGCATATTGGGCATGCTTCCGTCTGCTTACTGGGGCTGGTACAGGGTGTTCATGGTCTGAATCCCTCTGTGCCTGTGATGGCCTTGGCAATTGCGGTGGGCTGTGAGAGCCTTCACCATTATGTCTCTGCTGCAGCTGTTTCCGCAGGATCATATTATGTAGCATGGCACATACTATGAAGATGTGGGCACATGTGCCTGGAGAGTACTGCAAGGCTCCACCAGATATGTCCAAGCAATGGAACTATGATTTCAGCATCCCAAACACATGCTCTATGATGATTCTGGTTTGTGCGTGTGCCTCATTATGGCATTCTTGCATGAGTGTGTGTGCGTTTCTGATGGGAGTCATCATCCACGGCTCCAGTGCATAGCCAGCATCCCCCACAAGGTGGCCATATGGGATGTCCCCCCTGACAAATATCTGATACAGCTGTGAGGCATGCCAGATGTGGGAGTCATGGTAGCTTCCAGGGCTGCCAGCACACACATCCATGATAATGCCCTGGGCATTGTACATGACCTGGCAGTTGATGGAGTGGTATCCCTTGTGGTTTATGTAGTGCCTACCATTCTCACCGGGTGGTGACTTGATATGTATGTGCATGCAGTCTATCGCACCCAGTACCTCCGAGTAGTGTGCCACATGGTGGAAGAGACGCATATTGCTGGCCAACTCCTCCTGAGTTTGGGGGAAGTATATATGCTCATTGGCATGTGGTAACATGGCATCCAGGAACTGGTGTAGTACCCTGGATGCTGATGCCTGTGAGATCCCCATTATATCTCCAGTTGGCCTTTGAAAGGTACCTGTGGCTAATATTCTCAAGCTTACACATACCTTTGTGCCCACTGGGATGGGTTCCCCTCTGTTGTTTCTGGATCTCAGGCGTGGCCGGCACAGCTCAACTATTTGCTGTAAGATGTCCCTGTCCACCCTGTAATGCTCTACTATCTCCAGATCATGTAGCCCCTGGTAGGTTACCCTTGGTCTGAACACTCTTCTCCTCCTCCGGGGCCTGTGGTTGTCAGCACATCCACCACAACACCTTCAGTCTCTAACACATGGTGATGAATCACAGCTATGGCAGCTCCCAACATGTACATTGTAAAAGTTCCCTGTCTGTTTACACCAATGGTGCAGTGTTTGGGAATACACAGGTGTGTGTGAGGTGCCTTCACACTTTATACTATTGTGCTTTGAACACTGATGATGTCATAGGGTGTGTATGTACAATCGGAGCTACAGGGTATCTTATGTGTTTTACCACAGGTACTGCTATTGTGGTGCCTTTGGTGTTGAATTACATTTAGCTGCCGTGGATTACCTCTTGCCCTTCCCTTAACATTTCTTAATGTTTCCCCTCCCATTTTCTGGCATGCATCCAGCAGCCTGCTTTCTTTTGTACTTTCCAAACCTGGCTTATCTTGTGAAATGTGTTCTATGGCTGATCTACTGCAGGTTTGCTTTGCTCTGCGGTGACAGTTCTCTTTTCTTTGCAATCCGACACAACCCCTATCCTGTTCTGCAGGTTGCTGCAAGCAGACCTGTTAGCTGCCGTCGATTGCCCACTGTGAGTTAATAGGTGTTAATTGCTCAGTTGTACTCCAATTACCCTACTGCGGCATTTCCTTATTTTCTTCCCCTAACCTTTCTGTTTGAGCTGTGGTGCACGGCGTGTGCGTCTGCTTACTGGGTTTAGGGCACGTTTTCATCCACGTACACATGAGCTTTCGGGCACCATGTGTGCTCTCAGCTAAACAATGCTATACCTACATCCCCACCCCTATCCTGCAGCTTTGCTTAGCAACGGGCAGCCCAGATTTGCATTGCTCCAATGTGCTTACAGCTACGGTGGCTCACCCCACTGCTGATGTCATGTATACCTCCAAACCACTCCTCGGTGTTGTAGCGCTGCACCGTATGGTACATCCTTAGTCCAGCGGGACGTTTTCGATTCACTATTACTTGCCTCATTTGCATAACATTGACTACTAATTCATAGTTATCGTGCTGAACACTGTCACAGACCCTTAGCAACCCTTGCAGCTTGGTTGTGGTGTACCATACATACCATTAAGTATTATGGTGAAATCATGATTTGTATTACATTGTGATTTTATGACATTTGTATATATTTTCCTTGTGTTCCCATTTGCGCACACATGCCCTGCAGTTGTACTTTGCGTTACTGTGGACATGACATTAAATGTTGTTTTTTAGGTGTTGTGCATCTTTTCTTATGCCATTGGCTGTATATTTAGCCATTGGCATATGTTAACTTTGTAATACATGAGTCTGGTCCGCTTTCATAGCTCCGATGGTCTGTTTGGCAAAATGTAAACCCTTTTTTTTGGTTTACATTTCTGTAGGCTTACGCTATGCCTGCACCACTTAATGAATCGCTATGTACCTTCATTTGCATGGTGCAGTACTGCGCATGGGGTGATTAGCATACCTGATCCGAGGGCTGCGCAGATCTGGCGTACACTGGTAGTGCACGTGGAATTGGATCATACCTGAACCACTCGGCGGCCATATTTGGCATTATACCACCTACGCTACGCCTGCGCCTGGCACAAGCTTCATGAATCCCAGGGATTGTTTATACCAATCATGTTATATTACTAATATAGAATTATATATTAATGATAAACTGACTAGTTAACTATTTAAACTAAATTCTAACTTCAAGACTGTACATGCTTGGATATTATGGCAGACACATATGATACTTCAAAGAACAAATAAACGTTTCTAAAACATCTTTGTCTGTGAGGACTTGCATATACAATTATCTTTCAAAATGTTTCTCTTCTTTAAATAGGATATCATATTCATTTAACATACTATGAGATATAATATAGTCAAAGAGTAACTGTGATGTCTAAAATGACTAATAATATGTTCCCAGAATTATATTTGTACTGAGGGATAACATATGGTTTTCAACATACGCACTACAGTCTTTTTAAGAGACACATAAATTCCCAGTTTATCAAAACGACTGTGCACTTTTGTCTGACTTTGTGGAAAACATGCTATTATTTTTATATTAGTCTCTCCTTTACTATGCATCAAACTTTCAATCAACTTTCAAAGCATAAGCTTCTAATATTGCCACATATTTGAGCTCCTCACTTCCTGTTGACAAAGCACATCCACACAGAAACCAACACCACAGCCATTGTCATAATCATATACATATTTGTTACCCACATATGCAGGACAAGTCAACAAAGCAAGGGGCTGACATCAACAGACATAAACAAGATAATCCTGCCTTCTTTAAATGAATAAAACATAATGTAATTTAAATAATATAATATCTTAGGATAAAATTTTAATTAACAAAATGAATTCTACATTGTGCATGGTGCCACAATACTATAAAATGTATTATATAACTTAAAGAGAGAAATATAGGTTTTACAAGTGCTAAAATAGTAATTTTGAGGTAAATGTAACAGAGAGTGCAAGTTAATTAACACCTTCTTACTATTTGCACTGAATTTGTGTGTTAAAATTAAACATAAAATAACATTTTATCCAGCATTTCTCTCTCTCTCTCTCTCTCTCTCTCTCTCACACACACACACACACACACACACACACACACACACACACACACACACACACACACACACACACACACACACACACAGAACTCTGTATAAATTGTCTCCTGAGAAAAAAGGGTGGGAAAGAAACATTGTATTAGAACTTGCTCTATGAGAGGGAAATACCACTGTCAGTAAGCAACTTTCATTCATGTTACATTAAGAAAGAAAGCTGTATAAGTGGTTAAAACCAACCTGCTCCCTGTTATTTAAGAACCTATGTTGTAACACTTCTTGTTATCGTTTTATTTTTTGTTATAACTATTTGGCACACTCTGTCTCTCTCTTTCTTTTCTCGTTTTTTTTTCTGTATATCTATCCTAGCATGGGAGGGAAGAACAAAAGAATAACAGATTTCAAAGTGAAACCTCAGTGTTAAACTAGAAAAAATGAATATGAAATCTGGTTTATTAACCATTTGAAAAAAGAAAACATTAGGGTCATGAAACCAGACAAGGGCGGTGGGGTTGCCCTGATGTATAATTCCAGCTATGACATTTACATCCACGACATGTTACAGGATAGTGAACAATACGAAATTGTATCTAGAAATGAAGTTAACATAGCCTTTTCCAAAATCAAATATATACTTACTGACCATTTGCTCCAAGGAGCTATAAATGAAAAATTGTTCAACTATCTGCATGTTGAGAAACCCAAAATACCAGTAATTTTCGGGATTCCGAAAATTCACAAAGGCTTGGACCCCTTGAGATTTAGGCCTATTGTTTCAGGGGCAGGAAGCATCACTGAACCCTTAGGTAAATTCATTGACCATGTTACTAAGCAATTCATCCCACTTTTAGATCACGTCTGCAAAGACTCCTGGGATTTTCTCAGAGACATTCAACCTTCCTATTTCTCATCTGAACTCCTTATGATAACTATAGACATCAAAGACCTGTTTCCTAGTATATCCCACCCAGCAGGGCTCAAGTGGTTTAACGATTTCTTAACCACTGAAACTAATCTCAACAATAAGGTGACTGGCCTTCTAGTGGAGTTTATGGAAATTTTATTACAGAACAATTTTATATTCTTTAATGGTGAGCTTTTTAGACAAAGAAAAGGAGTGGCCATGGGTGCCTCATGCGCTTCTTTTTATGCCAGCGCTGTTTTGCACAGATGGGAACGTATGTTCATTTTTTCTTCTACTTGGGTTCAATATTTAACTCATTATAGAAGATACCTAGATGACATCTGTATTTTATGGAATGGGACCCTCAATCAGTTTGAGGATTTTTTTAGTTATATCAATTCCACTACCCCCTTCTTGGTGTTCACTCACAACATTAACAAGCACGAACTTCATTATCTTGACGTGACTTTATATAAAGATTATAACAATTCAACATTCCTTTCTAAACTTTACAGGAAACCTACTTTTTCTAATTCTTTTCTGCATTTTCAAAGTGCACACCCATTTTATCAGAAAAAAGGCATTGTTAAGGGCCAGTTTATTAGAGCCTCTAGGATGTGCAGCTCCACTGTTGATTTTTTGGATGAAATACATTTTTTGCAGTCCATGTTTGTAGACAGGGGATACTCTCTCTCCCTTATCACCTCCTTAGCTAAGGAAGTGATTGATAACAGAGAAACAACATTTCCACCACTTCTTGGTACAGGGCAACCTTCTGTCACAACTAACACAACAGCGATATCTGACACCTTCCGGAATAGTTTTATCTATACCTATTCCGGCAACTCCGCTGATATTGAGGAGATCATCAGGAGGCACTGGCCTGTACTGACCTTTCATGAAGAATTCAAAGATGCCCTCCCACCACACCCTAAATTTGTAAGAAAGAGGGACATTAATTTCAAGGAACTATTTGAAAGAAAACCTAATTTCCAGGCTAATAACTCTAACACACAACTAGGCACTTTCAAATGTGGGTCCTGTAATCAATGCCATGCCATTATTAATGCTCCAACACTTTACATTCCCTCCAGGAATTTTAACATCAAATCATATCATCACTACACCTGTGAGAGTAAAGGGGTTGTCTACCTAGGTTTTTGCACCACCTGCTCAAGCTTCTATGTTGGCAAAACTGAGAGGCCATTTAGGAAAAGACTCTACTGAACATTTTACGATCTAAGTAAACAAAGGGAGTCTAACGATTCTATAAGCATTCACTCACTTGCCCTGGGATAGATCTTAAATTCATAGTGTTGGAGCAAGTTACCCCAGATGCTAGGGAGGTGACTGGGAGACCCTAATACAAGGAACTTATATGGCAACTTAAACTAGATGCAGGCAGACACCCTGGATTAAATGACAACATCAACATAAACAGTATCCTCAAGCTAAGAAAGGCTCGATTATGAGAAGCACATTCATTGCTGATAAAAAATCTTCAAGTGAAATATGATAAATGATTTATTTTAATTTATTGCTAAATGCACTGCCTACAGTTTCTTTCGATTATTTTACATTTCAGTTTTAATATTTACTGTATACATTTATTATAATGCACCAGGTTTAACTTTTAACAAAGAAGCATTTTTAACAATTTATCAACTCCAGCATTTTTAAGCTTTAATTTTTTAATTGATTAATTAATAATTAACTTCAGTGTATATAAGGCCTTGCAGCACTTTGGATGTTCACTTGATAAAGCTCGGCAAAGACCGAGCGAAAGCGCTTGTGTTTTCATTGTTTTTCATGGTTTCGTATTAAAGAATTAGACTTTCTGAGCAGCAGTCTGTCTTGGTTTGGTTTTCCACCTTGGATTTATTTTTTATTAGAAAAAATGTCTTCACTACTGTATTTCTTGTCTCCTAACCCCTCCCCAATGAATAAACTAGCAGTAAACATCACAGATAACACTATACAAGAAAAAAAATAAAAATAAAAAAGAAAGACAAAAGTGGGGGGGACAGCTTCATATACACTACAAACACCCACCATTTTATCACTAAATTAGTAAATAAGCTCCCGCATCACTCTTGGATATGGGCAGTCATTACTAATAATAATTTTAGGCATTAACTAGACTTTTTCTCTTGAATTATAATGAGTGTAATAGGCTAGGCTTAAAACAGCCCTCAGGTCAATAGCCTAGTAACCCTTATGAATCTTTGAAGCAACCATAAACAGATTAGCAGTCTGATATCTTTTAGAGAAATCCAAATCTCATACAAACAACATCTTACATATTCCAGTCAACCATGACATGTGAATTAAGATTTAAAAGTTAAAACACCATAAACATTCAGCAAATTCACAACACACTTATTTAATGTACTGTGAGCAACTTGTTATTATGTTATGTTATCATTAGCTATCACTTTAGGATTTATGTGGCATATATATGAAGAAAGGAAACCAGGATATATATGTAACAAAACCTTATTATTAGTTAAAGTGTTACTTTCTTAATACTTATTAAGCTAAGGCATACATTTAACATGGAAAATAAAATATAGAATATTATCTTAGCAATACATATAGGTAAATAAAAAGTGACATGTATTTACCTTACAGAGAAGTGAATCTCTGTTCCATCCTTTCACCTATATCTCCAGTAAATGAATTTGTAAACTTTGTCATAGAAAATGAATTGTGTTATTAAAACAGTTAACATCAATGTTATACTAAAGCTGAGTCATTTGTCCTTTAGTTTCTTTTTCTTCTCATTGGATTTCCTGGTATTTACTTTTGCTTGTCTCTTCAAAGTACTATTGTTCCAGTCCATATCTCCAGGTTTGTCTGGAATTTTTTTTGTTTTCAAAAATGACAGTGCAGAGTCTGGGTCTTCAAAGTGTCTAATTTCATCAAGAAGGAATATTTTGAGCCTGGCAGGAAAGAGCAAAGGCACATTAAACTGTGTTTTCTTCAGTTATTTTATAAGATGTGAAAAACTTTTCCTTTTGGTCATTACAGAATTGGAATACTCATTATCAAATCTTATTAATTTGTCATCCAGTTTAATAGGATATTTGTACCAGGCTGTTTTAAGTATTAGCTCCTTGTCTTGAGGTGAGATGAACTTAACAATAACTGATCTTGGTGAAGAGTTAGTTTTTGATGAAGTAGAAACTAGAGACCTGTGTGCTCTTTCTATACAATATGACATAGCTTCAGATAAATTCAGAGTCTTAGGAAGCTAGGCAGTAAGAAAGTTGACCATATTTTCTCATTCTATTTTTTCAGGCAGTCCAAAAATACAAATGCTATTTCTCCGGGATTTCATCTCCAAGTCATCAATTTTGTTTAGTAATAAGGTATTCTTTCACAATAGAAATTCAATGTTGTTTTCATCTTCAGATACTTTGCCTTCTATGTCATTAAGGTCATCTTCTGTTCCAGATATCTAAGTTTTCTGTTGTTTTAAAATGTTGTGTATCTGTTTCTCTTTGTTACATTTTTCTTTAAACCTGTCAAGTTTGTTATCCATTCTATCCATTTTTAAAGAAAGTTCTTGTATGTTAATAAGAACAGATTAGAGTTCTTTCTTTAAAAGCAAGTCCTGAGAGATTTACTTTGAATGACTCATTTCACAGCTGCTGGTACAGACCTTTCAAATGAATAATTTGACAGGAAAAAATTCAAATATTTAGAATTTTTTTTAGATAATATCCTTGTATGCAGTATCAGGTAACTGAAAACTGTGCTGCTATCCTGTCAGCATCCCGGCCACAACCCTTATAGTAGATTCTTGATGAAATGCTGCTTGGGGGGTCTATATTATTTCTTTGACAGCTTAGGGTGTCGAATGCTTAATGATCGACACCTAAGTGTCAAAGTTTCAAAATCACGAATGGCCATATATGCAAATTCTTTCCTTGGGAATGAATTTGCTAGGCCATTCGGAAATAAAATTAACTTTTCAACCTAAATGTAGTGGGGGGCTTCACCCTCCACACCCTCTGATGTGTAGAGCTGTGCCCCCACACCCTCCTAACTAAATATACCAACTCTGAGATCGCTATACATTGGGGAAAGGGCAAATCCCCGATAACGGCCAAAAGAATTCTTTCCCGATGAAAGAATTCACGTATATGGCCATTCGCAATTTTGAAACATCGATGTTTAGGTGTCGATCATTGAGCATTCAACAACCTAAGCTGTTGAAGAAATAATATATAGACCCCTGCTTGGGAGGGAAACAATAAATAAATAAAGACAGACAAAGAAAAGAGACATGTGGTTTTAATACTTGGTTTCTTTCATCCACTTATTATTTTGGATTTTCTTTTTTGTCTGCTTCTTAAATGGGTTTGAATCCATTGATTTAAGGAAGGAATTATCAGAAGTGTTCTGGCTTCCTTTGATGGTTGCAGCCATGCGAGAAGGCAAGTTTGGTTGTGTATTACTATGCATGTGTGCTCTACCTTTGTTTTTGTGCAGTGGGCTCAAGAAGTTTTCTGTGAGGATTGGAATCCTTTGATTTTATGTTTGACTGACCTTTTTTTCCCATTGAGTCAATCTGAGGCTGCAGTCTTTGCTGAGGTAAGCAGTTAATGCATTCTTGTATTTCTAGTGTATTTCATTGGGTGTTTGTTTTATTGGACTAACTGTTTTATATTTTGTCCTTGTGATGTCGTTGTGTGGAATTATAAATCCATTTTGCACAGTCCTTCCTGTTTTTCTTGATTTGTGTTACATTGTTTTATTGGACTAAGTATTTTATAATTTGTCCTTCTGATGTCGTGTGAAATTATAAACCCATTTTGCACAGTCCTTCCTGCTTTTCTTGCTTTGTGTTAAATCTTGTTTATTCAGCTGTTCTTGCCATTTCTACCAGTTATCTCTCCTGTTCCTGTTGTTGTTTCAATTGTTTCTCCTTATTGAATTTTGATTTCCCTCTTCAGATTTTGTGACTCACCATTCTTTGCTCCTGCTCTTCTGGCCTTATATTCTCTTTCTCTGTTTTCTTGGTCCTGTGATTTTGATGTTTTCTACCCTCTGTCCTCTCTTTGTGAGTCCTTCAGGACATTGTTTTCTTGGATTTTGCCAATACTCCAGCTTCCCTTTTTTGTGCTGTTGGTTGTTGTGCTTCTACTGTCTACATCCTTGTTTTAGTCATAATCTGGGGTCTGCTTCTTCTGCTGATCCACTTGCATAGCTGGTGTATCTTCCATTATGTCTTTTTTGTTGTGGGCAGTGTGATATCTTCTACGGATACATTGGAGATTTTTCTTTTGTATGAGGTATTGTTTATTGCCATCTCTTCTACTCCTGTGTATGGTGCTTTCCATAACTCTCTTGTCAATCTCTAGAAGACCCCAGACCACTTTCAGGATTTTTAGGATTGCTTGATGTCCTACAATATTTCTCATTAACTTTGCTGGGAGTTTACTCCTCTTTTTTTCCATTTTTTCTCTAATTATGTTACATTCTTGTCTCTGTTAATGCAGTTTTGCTGAGTAGTCTGCAGTTATTCTGATGTCTTTTCTAAATTTGCCATTTAACTTTGTTGTTCTAGCAATCCCGAGGATTCATTCATTTGTTGTGTCAGAATGCAGCTTCCACAGCACATGTCCTGGCTGGGCCCCAGCCCCTTGGATTCTTCATGTACTGTGGATTCTATCTATTTCTAGATTCAATTCTTCAGATGGTTTTGACTTGATTTTATTAGGTTTATAATAAAGTTCCTTAGCTCTTCTCTCTTAGATTTTACCTCCTGGATCTATTTTCCTGCACATCCATTTCATTTTTCAGTTTGCCACTTCCTCTTCCCAGATTTTTAGCCCATCTATGCATTGTATTATTTGTTCTTCTGTGGATTTCTGCATTCCTTGTGGTCATCTTGTAGTTTTTCAATTTTTTTGTTGCTGTCCCTCTATTGTTTCCCTTAGGAATGTTGTATCATTGGAGTCTTTCTCAACCATCTGTATTAATCTTCCTATCTCAACCATTTGGTTTTCTCCTTTTTGCTACTCCATTGTTTTGACTTCTTTTATGCATTATTTACTGCCTTTACTTTGCTGTTCTGTTTACTTTTCTCTATATTTCTGAGTTTTATTCCCCTAGGTCAGGCAAGAGGTCAGAATTACATAACCATCCACTAAATGGCCCAATAGAAAAGCTTATTTGGATAGTGACCCTAGTAGATAAAAAGGTCACAAGACCTTACGATGGTTATGACAGAAATGGAACATCCAAAGACTATCACTGATGACAGTAACAAGATTATTTATGTGCATCTGTTACAACTTTCACTATTGACAGTGATTTTATCACAGACATTCTAAAAAAAAACTGGTATATTCTGATAAATGATAATGATATTCACAAATATGTGGGAATGAGACACAATATTATGTAGGACTCAAACTTTAAAAGTCTCTTCAAGAAGAAACAAATACAACTGCGAAAACACTAAGGTAAGTTGAAGAAATGTGGGACTTGTCCCTTCTGTAAACATAGATTGGAAGGGAATTAATTTATTATTAATAAGGTGAACATCAAAATAAATTATAAAATATATTGCTTTTCAAGCAAGATGATTTATTGTGCTGTCTGCTCCTGATGCCCTGCCTATATAGGCAAAACTGAAAGAGGAATTAAAGACAGAATTTACAAACATATATATGATGGTTTACTACTGAAATCTTGAAACTGCATTCATCAGCCAGCCTCAATGTCGACTTGAAATGCAGAAAACTGCAACATCGACCAAACAGCAAACTTGAAACAGAATACATTGGCACCTGTAGTTCGATGTATTCAACATAGCCTCGGGTGACGTCAGTCATCCATGCTATGTACCGTTAAGTACCATGACACTCTACAGTCAACAGCATATGAATTTTAATATTTTGCAGGGAGGCAAGTCCCCTGCATGCCCCCTGAAAATTACATGTACCAACTCCGAGATCAACTACAGTGAGGAAATGAGTTAATATCCTGTTCCTCACTGAACTGCGATCTCCACTCAAAGGTTCAAACTCAAATACTTGAACTCCACTACCCCTTCAATGTTGTGTAGTCAATGTATTTGGGTTCGCAAACCTACATACTGGAAAACTACACTTCAACAATCTCACTCTTGACTGCCTGCCATTCGCTAATGTGATAGTGAACCTATATGACATGAAAATGAAAAAAAACTAGCGCCCTTGCTAAACATTGTGTTGAATATCCTGAGCATTCACTTCAGTTCTTTGCTGTGGATCAGATTGAAATTGGTGAATAAGAAGGATCATGGGCATTATACTTAGAAAAATGAGAGCTAAGATGACAATTGCAATTAAACGCAATGAACTGTCCAGGTTTGAACGACCAACTATCTTTTGCATGTTTATTAAAATTAAAAATATTAGAAAGATGATTGAACTTTATTAATTTACTTTGGAAATTTGAGAATTACAACTAATACTATCTATTATTAATAATTTGGCTTGAGTTGGTTACTTCCTCAGATGGACTGTTAACCAATCAGTGATCACATTCAAATCAAATTCCCTCTATAAGAAATATGATTTGTGACTTGCAATAAGCTTGATATGGTAGTTTTTAGGGTGTTTCAATAATGAGTTCTTTATAGGTTGGTGAATATGTGGTATTTGCTAACCAATGGAATAATATTTAACAACTAGCCTCCACTTATAATCGTTATGACTGACGTTGATATGAGGCTTTGACATGACTATATTCAGTACTTTGTACTATGTTTAAATGATCAGATTTTTTATTGTCCATTAATTGAGCTTGAATACTTTTGAAAGCACTGAACATAAAATCCATTCTTTGAATATACTTTATGTAAATGTTTGACTTATTATTTTTGGTTAGCATCCATTTTTCTGCCTTATAATAAACAATTTAGTTGGACTGATTAACCAATAGATTGTATGAATAAAAACTGGAAATTATTTAATGAGTGAAAGTTTATTAAGGAATAAAATAGGTGAAAAAGTATGTACTATTTACAAAAAAGGCAAGGTGTTCAAAAACTACTTGGAAAATGAAAAATATGTATCACATAATAGTAATAACAAAGGCATGTTCAAATGTGGATGCTGTCCACAATGGCCAAATATTAGAAGGGGTGAATATGTTTCCATCGGGGAAAACATTCATGCTAAATGGTCATTTTAACTGTGAATCTAAGAATGTTGTGTATCTAGTTAGCTGTAAGTCATGTAATGTGTTCTACACTGGCAAAACATCTAGAAGGTTAAGAGATAAGCTATATGAACACTTGCTGAACATTAGAAAATAAAAAAATTGCAAATGCTTTGCATAGGCACATCATGGAATTTGAAACACATAAATTTGAATGTTTGGTTATTGAGCAAATCCAGAATGATGTTCAAGGGGTAAATGTGGGTGAATATGGATGAATGTGTGTTAAGGTGGCAACTGAGATTGGATGCAACAAGTCCACCAGGAATTAATGACTGCGTTTCTATCAATTCTGTCTTGAAACAGACATTTAAAAGCTTAATTTTTCAATGTTCAATGACTAAGTGTTCATTAATAGGTGGACAGCATTTGGTTGTATGATGTAATTAAGCAATCAATTTTCAACTGTTTATATTAAGGTTTGATTCATGTTTTTAGTCCTGAAGAAGTTTTGTAATGTAATTATGGAACAAAAGTGCTTAACTTGGTTCTCAAAAGTTTTTTATGTAATGTTTTATGCTATTTTTATTGATGATTTATACATTACTAACATTGTCTTTTCCTCATCCAAGTGACTGGTATTTACAAGCCAGGACATCATAGCAGGTGGATTTTTTTTCAGTTCATCGGTTCCTGTGTGGTTCTGGGTTTGTGTTATTTATTAGGTTAAGCCATGTGCTTGACAGTTGTATCACCTTTCTCAATAACGTTACCCTATAAGCAGTAGAAATTATAGTACTAACTGTTCATTCTGTGATGCATGGAAAAAGAATAGAGTAAAACATGGTGGCAGCAGAAAAAAAGTTGCACATTACAGCCAAGGAGTCTGTCTATTAATAAAGCAAACAAACTGAGCTACAAGGAAGAAAACATTGGAACCTTACAAGATGGATGCCACTGTAGGCTTGAAACCTCTACCAACTTTCCATATGGCTAAAAATAACTTGAGAAAGCCCTGGAAATCATGAGAATAGTTTCTTTTTTACCTGAATGTCATAAGGCAGATTCTGAAGAGCTGGCAAAAGTAAAACTGCTTTCCTGCTTAAATGAAGAAATTGACATGGTATTGTGTAAAACATTGCCAACCCCAATGCTGCCAAGGTGGTCTGATAAAATGTTTTCATGTGAGATATCAAAGTATGGATGAAAAATGTATAAATATATGATAAACATATAAATGTTAGTACAAGCAACTATGGTGAGCTTAGAGAGTAAGTAATTTGTGATGGATTTGTTGGTGGGCTACCAAATTTAAGATGGGAAGACTGCTGAGGAAGGATAACCTGGACGCTAGACAAATGGGCAATGATTTGTTGCAAGGTAGAAGTATCACAGCAGAACAGCAAATCCATGGAAGATAAAATAGTAGAGGAGGTACATTCAATTATCTATACAGTAAAACAAGGAAAAGTGATAAAGAAAACTGAATTAGTCCTTCTTTAGCTGCAAGTCTTGTGGAAAGACTCATGAGAGAAATAAAAGAAATAATAATTTTTTTAGGAAATGGGGCAAAATGTGAAAAAGGCAGCCAGTTTGTTGTAAAATGTACCATAAAGTAAGTTAAAGGGAATTGATAAATAAGACTGAAAGCTACACATACAAAGACATTTTATGCTTCCCCGTTGGGCCTGTGTATGTCACAGAGAAGGGCAGTCCTAGGCATCTTACACAGTCGTTTGTTGTCAGACATTTGGGGTAAAGACAGGGGGAATTGCAAACAGATTTCAGGACAAGCTACAGTATTATCTCAATAAACTTGACTCATATCCTGAAAATACAAACCAAATATTAATGATATACAACACAATTATACTACAACTTCTGGCTGAGTGTGGATTTCAGTTAAGAAATCATAGAAGCAGAAAACAACAGCAGCTTGAATTCATGATTACTGGAGGTAGATATGTGGCTTGACTATTAAGCTATATAGGTCATAAACTTAGTTAACATACAGTATGAGGATATTTCAGCTAAGGATATCATTATGAATAAACAGATTGAAACAGAATGTCACCTATCAATGGAAGACAGTAAGAGAGACTATTCAGATATGTTTGCAAGATATGGGTGTCTAGAAGCATATTACATGATTGAAATAGACCCTGAGGTAAGAACTACAAACTAGACTAAGATCTGGGGAAGGCAGCAAAAAACAGGTGGGAACAAACAGTCAAACAATCTATTTTATTACTAACTGCTTTCCTCCCTTACTTAACTTAGACATGGGACTTCATCAGAGTAAAATTGAATAATGAGGTAGGATGGTTATTTAAAGTTTAAAAAACACCAATCACAGAGCACATGCAATGAATATTAAGCAAGTCACATTCCAATACTTTTGAATAATTAATGAAAGTCATTAGCATAAGAACTATTGCTTAGATATATAGTGTTAAAAACACAAATAAAAATAATAATAATAATTCCAAAAATTAATCAAAAGGAAACTTTGAAAGACTTAAACTCCTAAGAAATCTATGTTTCAAACATTAGGCCTTAAACTGATACAAACCTTCTAGCTTAGAAGAGAGACTGGAGTGATTAAGTATCATTTTTCTCTACTTTCCTGCTGTACTTAACTGTTTTCTGCCTAAAATTTTCCAGCATTTGTTGTGATTTAAAAGCTTGTTTTTTTTTCACATATTGTACTTATTTGACTGCCTGCACTTTTAAAAAATCATTTTTTGTTTAAACAATTTGTTTAACTGTTGTAGGCTACACAATAAAATGTGATAGCCTTTTCTGATCGTTTGCAGTCATTTAAAGCTGTTTAAGTGTATTTTTTTACTGTTTTTGCCTTATCTTTTCAATTAAACAAACAAAAAAAATCCTTGTTTCCCACCTTTCTAAGCTAGTATAGTCCAGTTTTCAGGCTAGTGCTGAATTCAGGGCTGTGTTACAAATTTCTGAGTTGCCCATACCTTACTTGGATAGAAGGAAGTTTCTGTGTTCACCTGTGAGAGAGGGGAGCTTTGAACAGCCTATCTGTCCCTGTATGAGTAGTTCCAGCCCAGAAGTTAGTAGTTTATTGGCCATTTTGGGCTAATTTCTATCTCTTTCATTTCCCTGCTATAAAAACCGTGTTTGCACGCTTTTGCACGCCAGGCAGTGTCGGTTAGCTAGGGTTAAATTATTCCTGTCTCCACTAAGTCTCCGCTTCCGTTTTCCCTTGAAACTAGTCTAACTCTCAACCTAAGCACTCAAAAAGCATCCTACAGCCCAGCACTTGCTCAGACCTAATAGCAAGCACTAATATACCCTGACACTTGATTGTCCAGCAGGGCAAGGCTCTTTATTCATGCCTCACCAACCAAGCGACTAAGCAGCTCACCCTACTATTCAGGCATGACCAAAGGGCAATTTCAGGTGTACTCTCGAGTCCAGCTGGTGAATCTGGGTATCCTGAGGCAATGTTACAACTACATCATGTACACAGACAACCCTCTCCTCCTACCACAAAACACTAACATATACGAGAGATGCAATTATACAGCCAAACTGGAGGCTAAGTTGTCTCCAACCAAGACTGGAACAGACAGTCAAGAGGAGAAGGTTAACACTTGCACCACACAACCACACACAAACCTAGTAAACCAGCACTGGCAAAAAATACACATAAATACACAAAATCATACTCGGCTCTAAATAAAAACCTGCAGAAGCATCAGAGACCTCCAAAGCAGACACCCAAACAACCTGCACCTCCCGTCAAAAACCAGACAACACATAAAACACAAAATCAGTGTGCTGCACAATCACAGCCCTTAAGGCGAAATAACATACCTAACACACTAATAATAGGTGACTCTATAGTCAGGCACACTGATGTCCCACTCACTAGGCTGGACAAGCAGAATGTTACTGTTAGCTGCCTGTCGGAGTTAGAATCTGCCACATAATGCAAGCACTCAAGTCACTCCAGAACAAGTACAAATATGACTCTGTCATTGTTCATGCTGGTGTGAATGACCTGAGACATACCTCCGTGGACTACATGAAAAGAGACATGGAAGAGCTCTCTGATCATGTGGTCCAGGCTGGTATGACCCTGACCCTGTGTAGCATCCTGACCTCACCAAGAATGATACCTCAATATAAAGAAAAAATTATCAATTTCAACAATTGGCTAAGCTTCTGGTGTCATTTAAAGGGGATCCAGTGTCTGTCAGCCTGGGACGACATGCTCGACAAGCCACCTTGCTTCGCAAGAGACGGCTTTCACCTGTCACCCCTAGGCTTTCAAATACTGGCCAAGGCACTTGCTGCCCCCATAGTACCTTTTTTAGGCAAGGCTCAAAAGTGAAACTCACCTCCACAAACAGCACAAGTAAGAAAAAACTGAGGGTTATGCTACTCAATGTCAGGAGTTTAAATCTCAAAATGCATGCGCTCGAAGCACTCCTCAGTATGGAGAATGTTGACATCTGTGCAGTAACTGAAACCTGATTCAAGGCTCCAGAGAGCACCCCAGCACTACTGGGCTACAACTTGTACCACACTTTTCGGCCACAAAACATGGCCCAAAACATATAAGGAGTTGGTGTATCCATATTCATCAAGGATACTTACACCTCCAGGTTAGTGGCGCAGCATGATACCTCTGAGATCATCCATGTGCAACTAATATCGGGCAAATCTGCAATGCAAATTGTGGCCTGCTACAGATCACCATCCATGGACCAGGACCACCACTCCACCTTTCTGGAGACACTGGAAAACATGAAGGTCCTACCGAACAACCTGATATTGGGTGATTTCAATTAACCTACCATTAACTGGGAAAACTACTCGAGTACAAACTCCCAGGCCCAGCGCTTCCTGGAATTTATCAACTCAAATGCCCTGAATCAGTTGGTAAACTCCCCTACCAGAGGTGAAAACATATTGGACCTGGTCATCACAAACATGGGCGACAGGTGTTCCAAACCAGAGGTCAACCCATCACTGGTTAGATCAGACCATAAACTAATCACTCTGGATGTCCACACCCCACCACCACCCACAACTAAGGAAACCACAGTAAAAAACTTTTCTAAAGCAAACTTCACCTTACTTAAGACAGAGGTGGTAAGTTTCACAGCCCCCATGCCAAAAGATAACGCTGCCCAAGATGCAGAAACCTTTACAAATGCTCTCTATGAGCACCTACAAGGATGCATGGATCGTGCCATTCCTAGCAAAACCAAGACTCACTCCTCTAAGAAAAGGAAACCAGCCTGGTGGACCCCTGCTATAAACAGGCTAGACAACAGAAGGAGGAAACTGATTCAGAAAAAAAGCAAATCCCAAGAAGGAAAGACATCCCTAATCAGTATCAGTAAGAAACTAAGGTCCCTCATAAAATCATCCAAGGCTAACTTCGAAAGAAAAATAACCAAGGATTCAAAAGATAACCACAAAGCCTTCTTTAGCTATGTTAAGAATCTAAGTGGCAACTGGCAGATATGCACTGAACTAGTGCAAAATAGCAAAAAATATACTGAACCTATTGATATTGCCAACATTCTGGCAGATAGATTCAGTGCAAACTTCACCCCCCCTCACCCCCAAAAGGGCCCACAACAATACCGGAAAAGTGTAGTGTCCCAGAAATCACAGATGCACGGGTGAAAATAGCCCTTTCAAAAGCCAAAAACACAGCATCAATGGGGCCAGATGGTGTCCCAGGCTGCGTCTTGTATGAATTACAGAGCAAACTAATCCCCCACCTAAATACGCTGTTCAACCTCAGCCTCTCCACAGACTATATGCCCACAGAATGGCACACAGCAACGGTTATTCCACTCCACAAAAGAGGGACCACAACTGACCCTGGTAACTATCGCCCTATAAGCCTGACTAGCCTCTGAAACCTTTACAAATGCTCTCTATGAGCACCTACAAGGATGCATGGATCGTGCCATTCCTAGCAAAACCAAGACTCACTCCTCTAAGAAAAGGAAACCAGCCTGGTGGACCCCTGCTATAAACAGGCTAGACAACAGAAGGAGGAAACTGATTCAGAAAAAAAGCAAATCCCAAGAAGGAAAGACATCCCTAATCAGTATCAGTAAGAAACTAAGGTCCCTCATAAAATCATCCAAGGCTAACTTCGAAAGAAAAATAACCAAGGATTCAAAAGATAACCACAAAGCCTTCTTTAGCTATGTTAAGAATCTAAGTGGCAACTGGCAGATATGCACTGAACTAGTGCAAAATAGCAAAAAATATACTGAACCTATTGATATTGCCAACATTCTGGCAGATAGATTCAGTGCAAACTTCACCCCCCCCCCTCACCCCCAAAAGGGGCCACAACAATACTGGAAAAGTGTAGTGTCCCAGAAATCACAGATGCACGGGTGATAATAGCCCTTTCAAAAGCCAAAAACACAGCATCAATGGGGCCAGATGGTGTCCCAGGCTGCGTCTTGTATGAACTACAGAACAAACTAATCCCCCACCTAAATACGCTGTTCAACCTCAGCCTCTCCACAGACTATATGCCCACAGAATGGCACACAGCAACGGTTATTCCACTCCACAAAAGAGGGACCACAACTGACCCTGGTAACTATCGCCCTATAAGCCTGACTAGCCTGGTTTGCATGGCTATGGAGCGCATCATCATGGAACTCATTAACAAAGACATTGGGAACCTCCAAACACTTGATCCGACCCAGTTCGGCTTTGTTAAGGGCAGATCATACCTACTGAACCTGGTTGACTTCTTTGAGATAGTCACCAAGGCCATAGACAAGGGAAAGGTTGTTCACATAGCCTACCTTGACCTTGCCAAGGCTTTTGACACCATTCCCCACTCGGGTATTACAGAAAAACTCAGCAGCCTGAACATAAACCCCTATGTCACAAGATGGGTTGCCAACTGGCTTACAGACAGAACTCACACGGTAAGAATAGCGGGCTCCAGGTCCGACTCTAAACCAGTCACAAGTGGTGTCCTGCAAGGCTTGGTCCTGGGACCCCTACTGTTCGGCATATACTTCTCAGAAGTACAGGCAAACACAGGAGGACTATGGCTAACCAAGTTCGCCGATGACTGCAAACTGGGAGCCATAACTGACTCTCCGGCTAACACGGGCATCCTACAAAAGGGCCTTACTGAGAAGGATACCTGGTGTCAAAGTCATGGCCTCAAGATAAATGCCAAACAATGCATAGTCATCCTATTTGGGAAAAACAAAACACCCACAAATTACCACATAGGTGGCAGCCCCTTAATACAGAAGAGGTAATAAGAGATCTGGGGACCCAGGTAGATAGCAATCTCTCCTTTGACAATCATATTGCCAAAGTAGTTAGGAAATCCTTCTATGTGGCCCATCTAATTACTAAATGGTTTGCATCTAGAAATAAAGAGGTTATAGTGCCCCTCTACTTGTCACTCATCAGACCCATCATAGAGTAGAATGCCCCATTTGGGATGTACCTCACAAGACACTTCCAACAGCTGGAGAAACCACAAAAGTACCTCACCAAGAGGATTACTTGCCTCAAACATATGTCCTATTCAGCCCGACTGAAAAAACTCCGGCTGTACTCAGTGGCATATCCCTTACTCAGAGGTGATCTCTGCCTGATTTACAAAGCCATGTCCAACTCAGAATTGATGGACATGCTCAACCTAAAGAAATCCAAGTCACTGCAAGCCACATGCTCTAGTTAGCTAAACCTTGCCACAACAATAAATAGAACATGCTGGAGGGATAGATTCCTGTCATAGAGACTCCCCATGCCTTTGGAACAAAATTCCAAACTACATTAGGCAGAGCCCCTCAGTAACACTCTTTCAAGAGAAACCTTGACGAGTGGATGGGTAACAGAAAATACACCCCTGGGATCACCTCATTGGCTCTGCTTGACAGAGCATCAGTTAATTAATCAATGGGGCAGAGAAAGCCGACACACTCTGGCTAGGCTTATAAATGCCCTTGGGCAGATAGCCTAGTACCTACCTATGAACCTATTAAAATATCTCATTTTAAAACACTTTTTAAAGAATGATTATCATTCAACCCTGGTGGTTGGCTGGCATTTAACCTAATTTGCCAGCATAACTCTTTGTATTCTATGAGATTTTTGATGTCACCACCTCTAGGGTTTAGAATTATTCTGTCCATAATGGTAAAAAGAAATGTATTAAAATTTTCACAAACCACTTTAGTGTCTGTATAAAGTATTAGTGCAAGGAATTTCTGTGCACTTTAACATCAATATTTCACCACCTAGCGTTTTTACACAACATGGACAATGTACTATGTGGACCGAACAAAATTGAACTTTTTTTTTTAATTCCTGGTTAAAATCCTGTGATTTGCAGTTTCACAAGGTGAATGCAAAATCTCCAGCGCCATCTAAAACCCAGCTTAAGTTATTTGAACAGAAGCTGGTTTTGTACAGAAACCTGAAGATCAACAATATATATATATATATATATATATATATATGACTGACAGTATTTATGTTAAAAGGGTTCTGAAGGGTTTAAGGTTTTGGAAATTACTCCATGGAACGCTGCCAAATTCTCTTTTTCACAATGAACTTTTAGAATTGTTTGACTGTTCATGTTGTGATTTAATGAGGGTAAATATTAAAGAGAATGAGTAGAAATTAAGCAGACCTGACTTAGAAATTAAGACTTTGAATGCTAATATTGAGAGATATTTACTTTTTGAAGCCTTTCATTTAGATTATGATTACATTTTTAAGAAGTCCAAAACAAGAGATTCAGTTCCAATACGGCAGTATACCTAGTGGGTGTTGTATACCAAATGCTCCACTGAATAATAGACTCGTTGGTCAACAGAGATAGCAGCAAAAACTAGTTTAATAAAACGATTAAAAAATACACGTTGAGCGCTTTCATCTATGATAAATAGACTTCCTCAGAACACCATACATTTAAAATGAGCAACTTTTATATTCACTCATACATTGATTAATTGAATAATTGAGTTCAATTTACTAAAAAACTAAAAAAACTTTAACCCTATAACTGCTACCACTGGAGCACCTGCCAGTTACACTCTAACCACATGAGCCTAACTCAAAAATACATGGTGTGCGGATGCATAATAATAAATATTTTAATATTAAAGACATATTATGAAAATTGTGTAAAAAAATATATATCCTAAGTGTTATTTACACAGTAGGAGATGTTTGATCAACTATTAAAACCGCAAGTCCTGTTGACTATATGATGTTAAAAGTAATAGTAATGACACAGAACCAATTATTACCAATGTCTCCAAAACATATTAGAAAATTAAATTCTGTTGTCATCCAACATAGGCTTAATGGAAATGTACTCATTTAAACCAGGGGGGGGGGCAGTGGCATTGAGTTTAATTTGCCACCAAACCTCTCTCTCACCTATTTTTTTCTTTATATTCCCCCCTCTGGCATTATTTTGTACAATTTCTAATATCCCAAATATGAACTTGTCACACTCTTTGCTTGTCATTAAATGTTTACTTAAGGCATTTTTCTCATCTCCCTTCTTGATACAGTAATAGTGGTCATAAATTCTATTACGGAGACATCTCTCCGTTTTTCCTACATAATAACAAGTGCATTTTGTGCAGGTTGCTAGATACACTAGTTTAGTTGTTCTACAATTTCCCTTTTTAAATTTAATATTTGTAGAGTTGGTATCCTGCAAGACAAATGTAACTCTACCATCAATATATTTGCACTGGTTACAATTACCACATCTTACTGTGCCTTTCATCCCATCATTACATTCTACTCTACTGTTTTTCCTTTCAAATTCCATTTTCAAATTATTTGCATTACTGTATACAAACCTTGGCCTATCGCCCATTACTTCTAAAATATCCTTGTCTACTCTAAATAAATTCCAATGCCTTTCCATGATGGTCTTAATGTATTTTACATTGTACCCATACTCCAATATACATGCTCCTGTGTATTCCTTTGCATCAGTCTGATTAACCTTGGACTGGCCTGTAAAAACATCCTCATTATTACCTAAAATGGCCTGATATCTGATATTTCTGTTGCAGATCACATATTGTCTTACATCAGCAATCAAACTGTCAGGGTACCCCCTCCCTCTAAACATGTTTCCAATAAAATCTAACTCCTTTTCTAAATCAGATATTTCAGAGGTCATTCTGGCTGCTCTTATGAATTGGCCTTTTATGATGCTTTTTTTCTGTTTGTAGGAGTGACAACTGTTAAAATGTAAGTATGAGTTGCTGAAAGTCTCTTTTCTATGTATTTTAGATGTAAATACCTCATCCCTTACATTTATCTCAGTGTCTAAATAGGATATAGTTTCCTTGCTCATATTAGTGGTAAATTTTAAATATTCACATCTACTGTTCATATAAGCTGTGAATTCACATAATTTATCTACACTCCCATTCCAAATCAAAAACAAGTCGTCCAGGAATCTGGTGTATAGGTCTATATATTTCCACCAGTCACTATTGAAAATATATTCTTTCTCCCAATCAAGCAAAAATAAATTGGCAAAAATGGGGGCGCATGCCTACCCATCCCTTTACATTGCCTGTAATATTCTCCTTCGAAATACACATAGTTGTATTTTAATACTATGTCTACAAATTCTAGAATTAAATCTTTTCTGTCATTATCAGTGACTCTTAATTCATCCATGCTATTACTAAACCTTCTTAGACCTTCTTCTATGGGAATGCTGGAGAATAGATCCACCATATCAATGGTAACCATAATAATGTCAGATCTACATAAATTAGGTGTTAATCTTCTCAAAAAGTCCCATGAGTCCTTTAATAGGTGATGTACTTTGTCGTAACTGGATTTTAACCATTTGTCCACCACCCGAACAAAAAAGTTTTAGACTTGTTCCCTGAAACAATGGGACGAAAAGGGGGGTCCAGAACATTTTTGTGCACTTTTGGTATGCCTACTGTTGTGGCTATAATGGGGTTTGTAACTCTTAAATAATTATACAAATCTACTTCTATTCTTTCTTCTATATATAAGTCTTCCAGGACTAAATCAATTTTGTGATATCCTATATTGACTTCATTAATAGAAGAAATATCATAATTACCTGAACTAATAAGCATCGTATTAATCTTATTGTTATATTCTATAGTGTTATATATTACTGTTCCCCCTCCCTTATCTGGCTTCATAATCCGTATTTTATTATTGCTCTTCAAGTCATTCAATAACTTGTACTGCTCATAATTGAGGTTGTATGTAATCCTGTTCTTATTACTAATATTGGAATACTCATACATGTCATCTATGACCAATTTCTCATAAATAGCCAATAAACTATTGAGAGGGGGAGTAAATGTACTTTTTATCCTAAATTCACTATTATTGTGACTCTTATTCCTGTATAACAATTCCAAGTTCAGTTTCCTAATATATTTTTTGAAGTCAATGATACTTTTGACTACGTTAAATTTTTTATATGGGATAAACTTCGTCCCTTTCGCAAACAACTCAAAATGTCCCTTATTAATAACAATATTGGTGTAGTTAAAAATATTGTATTCTCCCATACTGTAGTGCACATCATTATGCTTCAAAATGTTCTGTCCAATCTCCTTCCCAATGGTCTTGAAATACCATGCTGTTGTCTCTCCTTCTGTTCCCTCCACCTGTGGGTACTTGTATCTTTCCATCCTTCTTGGTCCCACAGTGTCTCTCCCTCTTCTAAAAAATTAGAAATAGGAATAAGAGTCACAATAATAGTGAATTTAGGATAAAAAGTACATTTACTCCCCCTCTCAATAGTTTATTGGCTATTTATGAGAAATTGGTCATAGATGACATGTATGAGTATTCCAATATTAGTAATAAGAACAGGATTACATACAACTTCAATTATGAGCAGTACAAGTTATTGAATGACTTGAAGAGCAATAATAAAATACGGATTATGAAGCCAGATAAGGGAGGGGGAACAGTAATATATAACACTATAGAATATAACAATAAGATTAATACGATGCTTATTAGTTCAGGTAATTATGATATTTCTTCTATTAATGAAGTCAATATAGGATATCACAAAATTGATTTAGTCCTGGAAGACTTATATATAGAAGAAAGAATAGAAGTAGATTTGTATAATTATTTAAGAGTTACAAACCCCATTATAGCCACAATAGTAGGCATACCAAAAGTGCACAAAAATGTTCTGGACCCCCCTTTTCGTCCCATTGTTTCAGGGAACAAGTCTAAAACTTTTTTGTTCGGAAAGGTGGTAGACAAATGGTTAAAATCCAGTTACAACAAAGTACATCACCTATTAAAGGACTCATGGGACTTTTTGAGAAGATTAACACCTAATTTATGTAGATCTGACATTATTATGGTTACCATTGATGTGGTGGATCTATTCTCCAGCATTCCCATAGAAGAAGGTCTAAGAAGGTTTAGTAATAGCATGGATGAATTAAGAGTCACTGATAATGACAGAAAAGATTTAATTCTAGAATTTGTAGACATAGTATTAAAATACAACTATGTGTATTTCGAAGGAGAATATTACAGGCAATGTAAAGGGGTAGCGATGGGGGCGGCATGCGCCCCCATTTTTGCCAATTTATTTTTGCTTGATTGGGAGAAAGAATATATTTTCAATAGTGACTGGTGGAAATATATAGACCTATACACCAGATTCCTGGACGACTTGTTTTTGATTTGGAATGGGAGTGTAGATAAATTATGTGAATTCACAGCTTATATGAACAGTAGATGTGAATATTTAAAATTTACCACTAATATGAGCAAGGAAACTATATCCTATTTAGACACTGAGATAAATGTAAGGGATGAGGTATTTACATCTAAAATACATAGAAAAGAGACTTTCAGCAACTCATACTTACATTTTAACAGTTGTCACTCCTACAAACAGAAAAAAAGCATCATAAAAGGCCAATTCATAAGAGCGGCCAGAATGACCTCTGAAATATCTGATTTAGAAAAGGAGTTAGATTTTATTGGAAACATGTTTAGAGGGAGGGGGTACCCTGACAGTTTGATTGTTGATGTAAGACAATATGTGATCAGCAACAGAAATATCAGATATCAGGCCATTTTAGTTAACAATGAGGATGTTTTTACAGGCCAGTCCAAGGTTAATCAGATTGATGCAAAGGAATACACAGGAGCATGTATATTGGAGTATGGGTACAATGTAAAAGACATTAAGACCATCATGGAAAGGCATTGGAATTTATTTAGAGTAGACAAGGATATTTTAGAAGTAATGGGCGATAGGCCAAGATTTGTATACAGTAATGCAAATAATTTGAAAATGGAATTTGAAAGGAAAAACAGTAGAGTAGAATGTAATGATGGGATGAAAGGCACAGTAAGATGTGGTAATTGTAACCAGTGCAAATATATTGATGGTAGAGTTACATTTGTCTTGCAGGATACCAACTCTACAAATATTAAATTTAAAAAGGGAAATTGTAGAACAACTAAACTAGTGTATCTAGCAACCTGCACAAAATGCACTTGTTATTATGTAGGAAAAACGGAGAGATGTCTCCGTAATAGAATTTATGACCACTATTACTGTATCAAGAAGGGAGATGAGAAAAATGCCTTAAGTAAACATTTAATGACAAGCAAAGAGTGTGACAAGTTCATATTTGGGATATTAGAAATTGTACAAAATAATGCCAGAAGGGGGAATATAAAGAAAAAAATAGGTGAGAGAGAGGTTTGGTGGCAAATTAAACTCAATGCCACTGCCCCTCCTGGTTTAAATGAGTACATTTCCATTAAGCCTATGTTGGATGACAACAGAATTTAATTTTCTAATATGTTTTGGAGACATTGGTAATAATTGGTTCTGTGTCATTACTATTACTTTTAACATCATATAGTCAACAGGACTTGTGGTTTTAATAGTTGATCAAACATCTCCTACTGTGTAAATAACACTTAGGATATATATATTTTTTTACACAATTTTCATAATATGTCTTTAATATTAAAATATTTATTATTATGCATCCGCACACCATGTATTTTTGAGTTAGGCTCATGTGGTTAGAGTGTAACTGGCAGGTGCTCCAGTGGTAGCAGTTATAGGGTTAAAGTTTTTTTAGTTTTTTAGTAAATTGAACTCAATTATTCAATTAATCAATGTATGAGTGAATATAAAAGTTGCTCATTTTAAATGTATGGTGTTCTGAGGAAGTCTATTTATCATAGATGAAAGCGCTCAACGTGTATTTTTTAATCGTTTTATTAAATTAGTTTTTGCTGCTATCTCTGTTGACCAACGTGTCTATTATTTAGTGGAGCATTTGGTATACAACACCCACTAGGTATACTGCCGTATTGGAACTGAATCTCTTGTTTTGGACTTTTGGTGTTGCTGTTCCAGTTGCCGTTTTTTTTACATTTTTAAGAAGGTTGATAAGATAACTGTAATAAATATGGAATGGAAACAGAAGTTCCTTAGAGACAAAAGAGAACATGAGCTGATACTAGTGTATCCTATACCTGGTAAAAAGAACAGCCAGGACAAAACTCGTTGAAACAGCCCCCCAAATCCTATCTATCAAAAAAACATTGACAGTTATAGAGAGAATGATTGTGGTGGTTGCACTCAAATCAGGGTGACTCTGGTCCTTGCGCTAATGAGAATTTTTTGGACCAGGTTGTGCCACTCAGATTGAAGAGACTGAGGAATCAAACTTTGGGAGCGGAGGTCCATGGGGGATTTCAGAAACAGAAATCCAAACAGGAAAAGTATGCACTCATTTTGAGAACGCTGCCAAAATATATATCAAACACTGACACCCCCTAGAAAAACAGACATTTTAAAAACTATAGCAATGGTAATTGCCTACAATAGGGACACCTTTAAGATCCAAAGAATTTTGACTTTCATTTCATTTGGAACTTGATTTTTACCCAAGAAATGAAGAGGAGGTTAGGTGAAAGACCTCATTTGTTTTTTTTTTATCAGGGGTAAGAACCTAAAAGAACTGGTGGAGGCTGAACCAACAAAGAACTATGACTGTTATAGGTCTAAAATGGCAAAATGTCAGAGATGTAAAACTTGCAGATTTATCAATGATGGATCTTATGTTAGTGTAAACAGTTACTACAGAACTATTAGTTGTTATGGACATTTCAGTTGTGACACTCAGGGGGTAGTGTATTTAGCCTCCTGTGTCTCCTGTATATCCTTTTATATCAGTAAGACTATGAGAAAATTAAAAAACAGAATTTGTGAACAGATAAAGAGACATTAAAATAAGAAAACCACTAATGCTTTATATAGACACACAGTGGTTTGTGAAAATTTTAATAAATTTCTTTTACCATTATAGACAGAGTTATTCTAAAACCTAGAGGTGATGACATTGAAAATCTGTTAGAATACAAATAGTTATGCTAGCAAATTAGGTTAAATGCCAGTCCACCACCAGCGTTGAATGATAATCTTTCTTTAAAAAGTGTTTTTAAAATGAGTTCTTTTAATAGCTGAAACATAGAGGTCTTAGATATTTCAGTCTTTCAAAGTTTCCTTTTGATTAATTTTTGGGATTATTATTATTGTTATTGTTACTATTATTGTTATTATTTGTGTTTTTCACACTACATATCTTAGCAATAGTTCTTATGCTAATGTCTTTCATTAATTATTTAAAAGTGTTGTAATGTGACTTGCTTAATATTCATTACATGTGCTCTGTGACTGGTGTTTTTAAACTTTAAATAGCCATCCTACCTTGTTATACAGTTTTAATCTGATGAAGTCTCATGTCTAAGTTAAGTAGGGACTAAAGTGCTTAGTAATAAAGTGGATTGTTTGACAGTTTGTTTTCCCCTGGATTTTGCTGCCTGCCCCGGTTCTTAGTCTTGTTTGGAGTGAACAAAAGAGTATTTTCATTGTTTTACTTAAGTGTTTGTGTTTTTGGGCAAGAACCATAAACTCTCAACTAGAAGGATTCCTGTTTCATTGATGGCATTGCCAAAGGAAAGAGTAGGCAATCTACAAGGGAAAGTAATAACTGCACTAGAATAATGCAGTCATGACTGGATAAGCAGCTTAATAGAAGTAAGGAATTCTAATAGCCTGCAAATGTGTACAGAGCCCAGACTACTTCACTAGGTCTTAAAGAGGAACCATTTTCTGTTTCCATTACTTTATGATATCAAAGCAAATCTGTTAAACAGAAGAGTGTTCACAATGTATAATATCAAGAATCAGTTCTGATATCTACAGCTGCAGAAGGAATAACCTATCTAACCATATGTGCTGTACTGCATTACAGATGGCTAATAATGGCAATTGGTACTTGTCAGCACCAGAAGTGTTCCAAAGAAAGTTGGCTTCAGACCCTGGAGGGTTCACCAGCTGTACATGTCTTAACTAATGGGTACTCTTCCCAGAGGAAAATGAAATATTATAAGTGGAGTAGAACGATCATGAATAGAGATTCAAGCTCAGAAGGAGGGAAGTTTCACACACTTGCCTCAGAAAGATTAAACGTGGGCCCTGATAATGTTCAGACAATAATGGAACTGACACAGCTGATGGGTATCACAGGAATCCAACATCTGTTGAGGATGGTAGGCTAAGTTTATTGATCATTTATCAGAGAGCTGTTCACTACCAAGACAATTAGCTCACAATGTAAATTTGTAGGAATGAAGTGAAATATATCAGGAAGCACTTCTTAGCATTAAGAAGATCACCACAACACCAGTACTGATATGCTATGATCCAGAGAAAAAAAAAGTATTGCAATGTGATGTTAAAGAGTGCTGTTCTGGTACAGGTTGGGATATCTGTAGCCTTCACAATCTGCACACTGACACAACCTGAATGCAGCTAAGCCAAAACTATAAAGGAAATTTTCATCAGGGCATCTATGAAATACTGGAAACTACAATAAAGAAGCTTCTGCTGAATACAGCGAAGGATGTTACTCAGACAATTAGTGTATTATACTGAAGTCATATATACATATACACACACATATATATATATATATATATATATATATATATATATATATATATATATAAATCCCCAACATGTTCTCCAGCACTCAGTAAAAAGATGGTAGACAGCTGCTGTTTATAGAAGTTTATTGCAACATAGTCTGCAACAAAATACACAGACCGATGACCGGTTTCACCACAATGTGTCACACTGATGACGCTTTTGGTGAAACTGGTCTGTGTATTTTGTTGCAGACTGCGCTGGAATAAACTTCTCTAAACAGCAGCTGTCTACCATCTTTTTTACTGAGTGCTGGAGAACTTGTTAAGGATTTATGTGGATTTACTTCATGCACCAGTTTATGTATGGTCGCATGCACCTTCTTTGGGATTTATATATATATATATATATATATATATATATATATATATATATATATATATATCAAACACACACACATACTGATCCTTGATTTTCTGAGCATGTCTACCCAAGTGTGCAACTGAAGCTCAGTCACTTCTTCATAGGTTCATGGGTGAATACTAGACTAACTGGCATGAAGGGCCATTTTAAGACTAGACAATAACCCAATGTCAGAATCAAACCCTGTACATTGTGGCTATGGAGCAAAGACCATTATGCCAACCCCATACCCAGTAGGTCTGAAAGACAAGACTGCATCTTCCATTGCATATTTATTTCAGAGGAAAGATTAAAGTTTACTAAAGTAGAATTCTCAAAAGATAAAGTACAGTTGTGTAAAGCAAATGTATCATAACAGTAGATGTTTGAATGATCACTCTGCAGTAGCCTTAGCCTTATGGCTTATATTGCTTTTATATTATATGACTAAGCTTCTGGTGTCATTCTACAGTATCTGTCTGCTTGGGATGACATGGTCGACAGACCACGATGCTTTGCTACAGATGGCCTGCACCTGTCCCGCTGGGATTCTGGATACTGGCTAAGGCTCTTGCTGCCCCTATAGTGCCTTATTTAGGCAAGGTTCAAATAACAAATTCACCACTGTAACAGGAACAGGCAAGCAAAAACTGAGGGTAATGCTACTCAATGCTAGAAGTCTAAATCTCAAAATGCACTCACTCGAGGCACTTCTTAAAATGGAGAACATTGATATCTGTGCAGTGACTGAGACCTGGTTCAAGGATCCAGAGAGCACCCTTGCATTACCAGGCTATAACTCATACCACACTTTTCGGCCATGTAACCTGGACCGAAACACTAAAGGCAGAGGTGTGTCCATATTCATTAAAGATATCCACACCTCCAGGCTAGTTGCTCAGCATAATGCATCCAAGGTTATCCAAGTGCAACTAACTCTGGGCAAAACTGCAATCCAAATTGTAGCTTGCTACAGATCCCCCACCATGCCCCAGGATTCCCACTCCTTTTTTCTTGATGTACTGGAAAATATTAGGGTTCAACCAAACACCCTAATAATAGGCAACTTCGACTACCCCATCATTAACTGGGAAAACTACTCGTGTACCAACTCCTTAGCTCAACGCTTTCTGGAATTCATAAACTCCAATGCCCTGGATCAACTTATCCACACCCCCACCAGGAGCAACAATACCCTAGGCCTAGTCATTACCAACATGAGTGACCGGTGTTCCACACCTGAAGTCAAATCCTCATTGGTCCGATCCAACCATAAGCTAATCACCCTTGATATCCACATCCCACCCCCACCCCCCCATTAAGGAAACCATGGTAAAAAATTCTCCAAAGCCAATTTCATGCTTCTTAAGACAGAAGTGGTGAACTTCATGACACCCATGCAGATGGACAATACAGTTACAACTGCTGAATCCTACACAAATGCACTCTATATGCACTTACATGAGTGCATGGATCGTGCTATCCCAAACAGAACCAAGACACTATCCTCCAAAAAAAGGAAGCCAATCTGGTAGTCCCCTGCCGTAAACAAACTGTACAACAGAAGGAAGAAATTGTTGCAAAAGAGAGTAAAATCCCATGAGTGGAGGAGCTCCCTGGTCAGCTTCAGTAAGAAGCTGAGATCCCTTATAAGATCCTCCAAAGCTAGCTACGAAAACAAAATTGCCACTAATTCTAAGGACAACCACAAAGCATTCTATAGCTATGTCAAGAATCTCGATGGCAACACCCAGATCTGCTCTGAGTTACAGCACAAAGGCACGAACATTACAGAACCAACTGATATTGCCAATATCCTGGCAGATAGGTTCAGTGCTAACTTTACCCCCCTCACCCCCTAAAGGGTCCATATCTATACAGGAAGAATGCAGAGTCTCTGTAATCACAACTACGCAGGTAAAAGCTGCACTCTCTAAAGCCAAAAACACAGCATCCATTGGACTGGACAACATCCCAGGCTGCATTTTACACAAACTTCAGAACGAACTGGCTCCCCACTTAAGCACCATGTTCAATAATAGCCTCACATTAGGCTTTGTGCCACTAAATGGTGCACAGCAACAGTTATCCCACTCCACAAAGGGGCAGCCGCCACTGATCCCGAGAACTATCGAGCTATTAGCCTGATGAGCCTGGTTTGCAAGGCCATGGAACGTATCATCATGGAACTCATAAACAATGACATTGGTAACCTCCAAACTCTGGATGCCACCCAGTTCGTGTTTGTGAAAGGCAGATCATGCCTCCTGAACCTGTTCAACTTCTTTGAGGCAGTCACGAAAGCCGCAGATTAGGGTAAGGTGGTTCACACAGCCTATCTTGACCTCCCCAAGGCTTTCAACACCATCTCCCATTCTGGAATTATAGCTAAACTCACTAAACTAGGTATAAATCTGTACGTCACAAGATGGATTGCCAACTAGCTCACTGACAGAACCCACACTGTAAAAGTTGCAGACTCCAAATCTGACATCAAAGCAGTGACAAGTGGAGTACCACAGGGTTCTCTCCTGTGACCTCTCTAGGGACCTAAACCTTGTCACCACAATAAACAGGACATGCTGGAGGGATAGATTCCTGCCCCAGAGACTTCCCGTACTCTGGAACAGGCTATCCATCTATGTCAAGCAAAGTTCTTCATTAGCAGTCTTCAAGAAAAATCTTGATGAGTGGATGGGAAATAGGAAATACACCCTGGGGATCACTTCTGTGTCTCTGCTCGACAGTGGCATAGGAAAATAACTTTCTTGGGTGGCATAAGCCAGGGAACCTTGTTGGCTAGGCTTACGTAGGCCCTTGGGCCGATAGCCTAGTACCTGCCTATGAACCTATGAATATCCTGCCAAGAATATAACAGCTGTCCAGCTTCCAAAGCTTCAGAGTATCTTCTATGCATCCAAACTGTCAAACAGCTCGAGATGAGCTGACTAAAAAAACAATATTTGGGGATGAAGACTTTCTGACCTTTCTTATCAGCAGAGAAAGGAAATCTGAGAACTGGAAAAACAATACTAGGGATAACGAACAAGAAAAATCTCCACCCCATGACATAAAAAACATACCAAAAAAAAAAGATAGCTATATGAATAGATTAACATAGCTAAATATATTTGGGAGGAGGAAGGAGAAGGGTCCTAGCAAAACTTGATCTAGACATAGAGAAAGAATCAGGCTTATAGTTCTTTCTAAAACGATGCACAGAGGACCAAGTAGTAGCTTCTAGAATACTTCTATAATCCTGCTATTTCCAAAAAGCCATAGATGAAGCCAGGGCCCTGGTAGAGTGAGTCTTTTCCCTGCCTGGAATAGATTTGTCATGGGGAGTATAACAAAATGTAATAGCTGTAGACAACCATTTGGAAATAGTCTGTTTTGACACAAGTTATCTCTTTTTACATTCACAAGAAATGAACAATTGATCCAAATATATGAAAAATTTAGTCCTGTCAAGTTAGTACCTGAGTTGTCTGTGGACATCCAAGGTGTGGAGTGTCCTTTCTCCATAATTTTTAAGTTCAGAAAAGAAAATGGGGAGATAGAAAGATTGACTTAAAATAAACCTGGATACCACTTTAGGTATAAAAGAAGGATTAATGCTCATAGAAACAATCTATGGAAAATTAGGTAGGATTAAGTCACTGTAAGGGCTTACAACTCAGATACCCTTCTTGCAGAAGTCAGAGCATTCATTAAAACTGTTTTGCATGTTAAGAACCTGAAGTCAGCCAGATTAGCTGGTTCAAATGGATCAAGTGTTAGCTTCTCTAACACAAACTTAAGGTCCCAAGGAGGGGCCACCAGTTTAATTGGAGGCATTTTATGCAAAACCTCTTTCAATAACATTTTGACATGAAACTGCCTTGAAAGAGGATGATCCATGCGCAGATCTGCTGAAATGCCCAATAAATTAATCTTGACAGAGGAATAAGAATGGCCATAGGATAGTAACTCATATAAACACTCTGAAACCAACCCTGGATGGTGCTGGTTATGTTGCTGACACCAACTAGAAAATCCTTTCCATTTGCTAATATCTGATTTTCTAGTAGCAGACTTTCGTGCCTCCATTAGTACCTGCTGCACGTCCTCAGTAACCAGGTACCTAAAGGGAATTAAGACCCTATCATCCAGGCAGTCAGTTGAAGGGGATTAATGTCAGGGTGTAATAAACCCCCCTGTTCTTGTGTGAGTAGATCCATTCTGTGTGGAAGCTTGTGGTAATTGCCTCGGGGCATTTCCAAAAGAAGAGAGAACCATGGCTCCCTGGGGTAGAAGGTAGTCACCACAATGATCTTGAGGAATCCTTTCTGAATCTTCAGAAGTACCCTGGATATTAGTGTAAAGGGTAGAAAGGCATTCAGGAACTCTCCTGCCCAAAGAAAAGAATAGGCATCTGTCTTCCAGGCTTTCATGCATGGAATCCTGGAACAGAGTTTTTCCAGTTGATTGCTCAGAAAAGAGTCAAGAAAGTCTATTTGAGGAACTCCCCACAGATTGATTAACTCTTGGAAGACATCCTGATCTAGTTTTCATTCATGAGGGTCTGCCCTGGTCCAGCTTACCTTGTCTGACACATAATTTTGCTCTAACAGAATGTAGGATACCTGTAGAGTGAGACTGTGCTGTGAAGCTATATCCCAAGCTAACACTGCTAGTTTTCAAAGGAGGTATGGCCTGTTTCCCCCTATTATTTGATGACCACATTATTCTGGTATTGTCTGTAACCACTTGAAGAGGTCCCGGGGACCAAAGATGGTTCAGAAAGTTGAGTGCCTTGATCAGGGCAAGCATATCCTTGATATTTATGTGATTGCATCTGTTTTTGGTGTTCCACACACCTTGCATTTTTATCACTCCTGAAACTGCTCCCCAAACATATTCCGAAGTGTCTGTGGTGACTGACAGCTTTGGAGCAGTGATAAACTAAAGGGAAACTTGGATTTAAGGATATCTGCTGTCTCCAACAAAAATATATTTCTTCCGATAAACCCCAGTACTGGGATCTGAAAAGATAAAGGGTGCTGATGCTGAGACAAAAGGGATTTCAGAGACCACCATATTACTTATGTGGAGTTTTGTCAGGGATATCATGAGAATCATAGAAGCCATGAGACCCAAAATTCTGAGCTATTCCCTCACAGTTACCAAACTCTGACAGGAGAGCCTTAAAAATAGATCTAGATAAAGATCCATTTTTTATGTGGAAGAAAAGCTATTTGAACAGAGGTGTTTAGCTGACATCCCATGAATGAGAGAGTTAGGAAAGACTTTTGAATGTTGCCTTGGATTCCCAGTTTATGCAAGAGATCTCCCCTCCAAGAAAGAGACTTCTGACATTCAAAATATAAGCAAATCATCTAGATATGGAAAACTGTGGATACCGTTTAGCCTGCAATGAGCTATAATAGGAGCAAGGCACTTTGTAAATGCTTTTGGTGCAGTGGATAGTCTAAAGGGTAAAGCACAGAACTGGCAATGGGATTCAGACACACAAACCGTTAAGAAGCGCCTGACGTCTAGATGAATAGGGATGTGATGACAAGCATCTTTTAAGTCTAGTGTTAATATGAAAGAGGAATAAGAGGTAGCAGATTATGAGGTGACATATTTTGAATTTGGGCACTATCACAATCAGATTTAGAAAAGAAAGATCCAGAACATCCTTGAATAAAACCCCTTCCCCACCTGGGAAGGAGGAACTACTTCTATCACTCCTTGGGACAGCATGTGATGAAAAACAGGTGGAAACAAAGCAGTCTGATCTGCAGGATGAGGGCTTATACCCTAAAAATGAGAATTTTCCTCTTAACTTCCATCTGTAACCCTGTTGAATGATTTTCAATAGAACCCATTTGTTTGAAACAATCTATTGTCAAAGAGAAAACTGAAGATTCAGACTTTCTTGAAGATGTTGGGAGGGGATCACAATGTTTCTTTAATAGTCATTCAGACTTGTTGGACTGTATGGTTTTGGGAGGTTTGAGACTTCCTTTTGGAACCTCCTTGTCACTTCTTAAATGTCTGTTTACCTGAATTCTGCTGAGATTTTTTATTCTGCCTTTTTTTTTTTTTTTTTTTTTTTGCAAAATTAGATGAGGGGAAAGAAAATCCCTTGAACAGTTTGGAAAAGGAGGGCTAAAAAAACTTAGAGATTCTCTGGATCAGCTTGTCCCTTTCATTAGCTGTTTTTACACCTCTACAGCAGAGGAGCCAAACACTAAACCTCTGTCTAAGGAAGAATTTGAAATCTCATTTTTAAATCATCTATGTGGTTCTGAAAATGCAGCCAAGCAAAACTCCTTAAAAAGTAGCAGTGGTCATAGGCCTGGAATAAGTGTCAACAGAGTAATAAACATACTACAAACAATGAGTAGTGACCTGTGCATTACAAGCTGTTTCTTCTGTACAAGAAGAAAGTGTAGATAAAACATTCCTCATACTTTCATAATATATCAGAGCAAACTTTAACATATGAGCCTGGAGAATTTAAAATTCTGAAAATTAAAGTTGGAGAAGTATTTACTTTTTCCCATATTATTAATAATTTTCCCATTCTTATTAGAAAGAGTGGGAATAAAATTAGCTAAGTGCTTAGCAGCAGAGGAGCCAACTAAAGCTATAGTTGCTGGGTCAGGTTTTTGGCATTAGTGTATAAACATTTAAAAGACTAAGGAACTTTATATATCTTATATGCCTTTTTAGGGACAGCTGGTTGACTATCAGGAAAATTGCAGGCAGTAACACACACATCCTGTAAAGCAGACAGGACAAGAGGAATGGGTGTAGGTTCTGAAAAATCCTTATATAACAACGAATAGTATTTTCTGAGGGACAGAGAAACATCAGTGGTTTCCCACTGAAAACACTGGTGAATTCTAACAATAGTCTCAGAGAAAGAGACCCTCCACACCACAGGAAGAATCAGAAACTGAGCTCTCCTCTGAGTCTAAAATAGAAATCTGAGGAGAAATCCCAGCATCTTCCTGTTCCAATTCAGAATTTTGAATCTTTTTGGGAAAAGAGGCATCCCTCTTTTTTTTACCAGAAACTAGTCTATAAGAAGGATCAATAGCCTGAATTAAACCCTGAGCCAATTCCAGTAAACTACTCCTATCCACAGTTTAAATTTGTAGAAGTTGCCCTGAAGCTTTGGAAGATTGCTGTCTGTTATAGCCTTGGCAGGGTATAACCCACATAGCTAAGTCTACTGAAACAGTGATCAATAAAAAGAACATCCACAGAATCTGGTCAAGTGCACACAGGAAGGATCAGCAAGGAACAAAGGGGATGTGACAAGCAATATCAGGCACTAGCTTCGCTTTCAGGAGGCACTGAATATACTTCATGATAATATAAAACAAACTGAGAGGAAGATAGCATGAATGTCTGATGAGTGGTAAAATAAACCAGTGTATCCCCTCATCATACACTTAGGCATGAAAGTTTGTTGACGGAGAGCCAGACAGCGTGCTTATTGGGAAGGGATGATAACCACGTAAAGGTTTTCATTGCAAAATATATCTGCAAGTCCATGTATGTCAAACACCAGAAATATGGTCTTCACATGAGCTGTCAAGGTCTAAGGTGCATGTGCACCTATTTACTTTTTTCTAAGTTGAGAACATAGGTTCATAGGATGATAATAGGCTATTGGCCTGGAGGCCCTTATAAGCCTAGCCAAGAATTTCACCCATGTTCCACAAAGTCAACACCTGTTTTCCCTGTCCAGCAGGGACACATGTGGGATCCCGAGGGTATATTTTCTGTTTCCCATCCAGTCACACAGGTTCCTCTTAAAGAGGGCTAGTGAGGTATTCTGCTTGACATGGAGAGGGAGTCTATTCCACAGATGGGGGAGACATTGAGACACAAATCTATCCATGCCCAGTTCTATTAATGTCACAGACCAGGTTGAGGCCTTGCATGCAGGTTGCATGAGTGAAGTTTGACTTACAGATATGTAGCAACTTCATCAAGGCTGAGTCTGAGATAGCCTTGTATGCCAGACACAGGTCACCACTGAACAGTCTGTACATGACTGAGTAGAGGGACAGGGCTTTTAGCCTATCTGTACAGGACAGGTGTTTGAGACCCTGGATTTTCCTGGTCAGGAACCTCTGTGGTCTCTCCAACTGCTGCATGTGCTTGGCAAGGTACATGTCGAAGGGGGCATTGTACTCAATAATGGGTCTGATAAGGGAGGAGTCCAGGGATGTTATGACCTCCTTGTTCCTGGATGAAATACCCTTACTTATAGGTTCATAGGTTCATACTAGGCTATCTGCCCTGGGGCAATTATAAGCCTAGCCCGATTCTGTATGGCTTACGCCACCCCATGATTTGAGTATACTGTGCCCTTTTTAAGGTTTAGTTTACTGTGCCTCTGTCTAATAGTGACACGGGAGTAATCCCTGGGACAAACTTAAGATCCCCCATCCACTTATCGAGATTCTTCTTGAAGAGATTCAGTGAGGAGCTCTGCCTCACATGAACTGGAATTCTATTCCAGAGCGAAGGGAGCCTCTGGGTTATGAACCTGTCCCTCCAGCAAGTTCTATTTATTTCTGTGCTGAGGTTCAAGTCCCTCGAGCATGTGGCTCTAAGGGATTTAGATTTACTGAGGTGGAGCATGTCCATTAATTCTGGATTTGACATAGCTTTGTATGTCAGGCATAGATCGCCTCGAAGTAGGTGGTATGCAACTGAGTAGAGCTGGAGTTTTTTTAACCGAGCAGCATGTGGCATCTGTTTGAGACCCTTGATCCTCTTGGTGAGATACTTTTGGGGTCTTTCTAATTGCTGTGGGTGTCAGGTAAGGTACATCCCAAAAGGGGCATTGTATTCTATGATGGGACTGATGAGGGATGAATAAAGGGGCACGATTACCTCTCTTGATCTAGATGTGAAACCCTTCGTGATGAGGTGGGCTATGTAGAAGGTCTTTCTAACCACTTTGGCAATGTGGTTTTCAAAGGAGAGATTGCTATTAACTTGGGGCCCCAGGTCCCTAATAACTTTCTCTGTACTTAATGGGTTTTCGCCTATGTGGTAATTTGTAGGCACATTGTTTTTGCCAAAGGGTATGACTATACATTTTTTGGCATTTAGCTTTAAACCATGGCACTGGCACCAGTTATCTGTCTCTGTGAGACCTTTTCGAAGGATGTTTGTGTCAGCTGGAGAGTTGATTATGGCACCCAGTTTGCAGTCGTCTGCGAACTTGGTGAGCCATAGTCCTCCCACGTTTGCCTGTACCTCAGAAAAGTATATACCAAACAAGAGTGGTCCCAGGACAGAACCCTGTGGGACGCCACTTGTGACCGGTTTTGAGTCTGACATGGCTCCAGCAACTCTCAATCTGTGGGTTCTGTCTTTGAGCCAGTTTGCGACCCATCTTGTGACATAGGGGTTTATATTTAAGCTGGATAGCTTATCTATGATGCCCGAGTGGGGTATTGAGTCAAATGCCTTTGCAAGGTCCAGATAGGCTGTGTGGACTACCTTCCTTTCATCTATGACTTTGGTGACTGTTTCAAAGAAGTCAACCAGGTTCAAAAGGCAGGATCTGCCCTTGACAAAGCTGAACTGGGTAGGATCTAGTGTCTGTAGGTCCCCAATGTCTTTGTTTATGAGCTCCATGATGATCCTCTCCATAGCCTTGCAGACTAAGCTAGTCAGGCTTATGGGGCGATAGTTTCCAGGGTCCGTAGAGGCTCCACCTTTGTGGAGTGGGACCACTGTTGCTGTACACCATTCTGTGGGCACATATCCTGTAGTGAGGCTGAGATTGTATAGCTGTTTTATTTGAGGGATTAGTTCCTCTTGTAGTTCATGTAGGATGCAACCTGGGACGCCATCTGGTCCCATGGAAGCAGTGTTGAGATGTTTGGGAGGCAGCCCTCTGCCGGGATAGATACTTGCTCTTTTGGGGGGGGGGAGAAGTTTGCACTGAACCTGTCTGCCAGGATATTGGCGATGTCTGTGGGTTCAGTGTATTTTTTGTCGTTTAGAATCAACTCAGAACAAGTCTGGGAGTTGCATCCCAGGTTTCTAACATAACTGAAAAAAGCCTTATGATTGTCTTTGGTGTCCTGTGCAATTTTTCTCTCGAAGCTGGCCTTGGAGGATTTTATGAGGGATCGTAATTTTTTGCTAGTACTGATCAGAGATGCCTTCCCTATTAGGGATTTTGCTCTATCATGTAGTAGCTTCCTCCTTCTGTTGTACAGTTTATTTATGGCAGGGGTCCACCAGACTGGACGCCTGCCTTTGGATGATTGGGTCTTGGTTTTGTTTGGGATAGCATGATCCATGCATTCCTGGAGATGTCCGTAGAATGCATTTATATAGGATTCTGCAGTTTGGGCTGTAGTTTCCACTGGCCCTGGGGCCTTGAAGGATTCCACTTCGGTTTTGAGAAGTGAGAATTTTGCTTTTGAGAAGTTTTTCACTGTGGTTTTCTGGGCTGGGGCTGGGGTTGGGATGTGGACATCCAGTGAAATTAATTTATGGTCTGATCTTACCAATGAGGGATATACTTCTGGTGTGGAGCATAGAGTCCCCATGTTGGTAATGATCAGGTCTAGTATGTTGTCCCCTCTTGTGGGAGTGGTGACTAGTTGTTCCATAGAATTTAAGTTTATAATTTCCAGGAATCTTTGGGCTAAGGTGCTGAGGCTTGAGTAGTGCTCCCAGTCAATGTAGACATCCAGTGAAATTAATTTATGGTCTGATCTTACCAATGAGGGATATACTTCTGGTGTGGAGCATAGACTCCCCATGTTGGTAATGATCAGGTCTAGTATGTTGTCCCCTCTTGTGGGAGTGGTGACTAGTTGTTCCATAGCATTTGAGTTTATAATTTCCAGGAATCTTTGGGCTAAGGTGCTGGGGCTTGAGTAGTGCTCCCAGTCAATGTTTGGGTAGTTGAAGTCGCCCAATATAATGGTGTTCGGAGAGATCTTCATGTTCTCCAATGTTTTCAGGAAAGCCGAATGGGATTCCTGACTTTGAGAGGGTGGTCTGTAGGATGCTATAAACTGAAAAGCAGTCTTGCCCACTGTTAGTTGCACATGGATGATCTCCGATACTTCATGCAATGCCACTAACCTGGAGGTGTGGATATCCTTGATAAATATGGAAACTCCCCCTCCTTTTGTGGTTTGGTCCGGGTTTTGGGGCCGAAAAGCATAATAGGAGGTATAGCCTGGTAGTGCTGGGGTGCTCTCTGGAGCCTTGAACCAGGTTTCTGTCACTGCACAGATATCGATGTTCTCCATACTGAGGAGAGCTTCGAGTGCATGCATCTTGAGGTTAAGACTTCTGGCGTTTAGCAGCATTACCCTTAGTTTCTTGTTCCTTGTGCTGTCTATGGGGGTGGGTTTGACTTTTGAGCCTTGCCTAAAAAAGGCACTATGGGGGTGGCAAGAGCCTTTGCCAATATCCGAAAGCCCAGTGGTGACAGGTGCAAGCCGTCCCTAGTGAAGCAACGTGGCTTGTCGAGCATGTCATCCCAGGCTGACAGACACTGGATCCCCTTTGAATGACACCAAAATTTTAGCCAATTGTTAAAGTCGATCATTTTGTCTTTGTACTGTGGCATCATTCTAGGTGGGGGTAAGATGCTGCTCAAGGTCAGGGTCATACCAGCCTGGGCTACATGATCAGAGAGCTCCTCTATGTCTCTTTTCATGTAGTCCACGGAGGTACGTCTCAGGTCATTCACACCAGCATGTACAATGACTGAGTCATATTTGTATTTGCTTTGGAGTGACCTGAGTGCTTGCGTTATGTGTCAGATCCTAGCACCCGACAGGCAGCTCACGGTGACCTTCTCTTTATTCAGCCTGGTGAGCGGGACGTCAGTGTGTCTGACAATAGAGTCACCTATAACAAGAGTATCAGGTGTGTTATTCAGCCTTAAGGGCTGTGGCTGCTTGGCACACTGACTTTGTGGGTTATGTGTTGTGTGTGTTTTGTTTTGAGGTAGCGTTTGCTTGGATGTCTGCTTTGGAGGTCTCTGTTGCTTAGGTAGATTTTTATTTAGAGCCTCCGAGTATGTTTTTGTGTATTTATGTGTTTGATTCACTGATGTGGTGGGACTATGTGATACTGGAATTGTGTTGTGTGAGGTTACCTTCTCCTCCTGACTGGTTACACCAGTTTTGAGATGAGAGAGCTCAGCCTCCAGTTTGGCTAAATAGTTGCATCTCTCACATATATTTGAACCTGTTTGGAGGAGGAGAGGGTTGTCCTTGTACATGAGACAGTTGTAACATTGCCTCAAAATTCCCAGATTCACCAGCTGGACTGGAGAGGAAACCATTGACTGACCTTTGGACATGCTAGAGTAACAGGGAAACTGAGGTGAGCCATGTAGAAAGAATTCTGTACAACAGAGGGAAATTGGTGGTCAAATGTCAGGTTGCTATCAACCTGAGTGCCCAAGTCCCTCACGACTGATTGCATGCTTAGAATGTTGTTATTAATGTGATAATTAGTGGGGATGCCATTTTCCCCAAAGAGGACAATGATGCATTTGCTAGCATTCAGTTTGAGGCCATGCTTCTGGCACCAGTCATTAGTATGGTTAAGGCCCTATTGGAGGATGTTCACATCACTAGGGGAGTTTAAGACAGTGCCCAGCTTGCAGTGATCTGCAGACTTGGTCAGCCACAGACCACTGGTTTTGGCTTGCACCTCAGAAAAGTATATCTCAAACAGTAGAGGCCCCAAGACTGATCCTTGGGGTATGCCACTCGTTACGGGTCTACTACTAGAGTTGGCTTCCCTTATTTTGACTGAGTGGGTTCTACCAGTGAGCCAGTTAGCTACCTATCGGGTAACATATGAGTTGATGCCTAGCTGGGAGAGTTTATCTATTACTTCTGAGTGGGGACTAGTGTCAAAGGCTAGGTCATGGTAGGTGGTGTACACTGTCTTCCCCTCATCTATGGCTTTGGTAACAGTTTTGAAGAAGGTGGACAAGTTTAACAGGCATGATCTTCCTTTGACAAAACTAAATTGTGTGGGATCAAGCATTTGGGGGTTACTTAATCACTGTTAACTACTATTCATGTTTTTGGGAAGTTGACTATTTGCTGATAATAAACCAGCTATGGTGACCTTTAAGCTCATTCCACATTTCTTCAGACAGTGCATACCAGACGTTATTTTTGGAAATAGACCTCAGTATGTTTGTGAAGATTAAAGAAAATAGCAGACAGTGGGAATTTCAGCTCTAAATTGTATCTGTAATTTACACATAAATGATTAAAGAATCCACATTTAATACAGCAAAGGTCTGATGATAAAGGCCAAACTCAGAGTGCACTTGTAGAATAGCTAGAACACTGTCAGCTATCAGAGACTGCCTGTTGCAGTCAAAGGTGATGGTAGTAAGAGAAGGAATTATCCAGGGCAGTAATCATCAAGGAAGTTACTGCAGCAGGTCAGTAAAAGCGCATGAGCACACTGCTACATTGGGAAGCTATTCATATTTAGCAACTGCAATACCACAAGGCATACAGAAAATTGACATTTGTAACACAAAGTGAGTACAGATCAGTACAGATGTACAATGGAGGTAGTACAAGAGGAATCGACAGGTGCGCACTTTGAACATCCAGAAAGCAACCTAATAATGGATGAAACAGAAGAACTGTCCCAATCCATTCCACTTCCAATGGAAAGTAGTTTAAATACTCTACTATTCCTATGAGAGGTAGGTGTACAGTAGTTTGAACACATTATTCAAAAGACTGGAGCACAACTGGAGGAAAAATGCCTGTTTGATTGAGTTTTGATTTGTCTGGATGACAAGAGGAAAAGAGACAGAGTGTAACAACATGTCTTAGTAACATTTATCTATGTTGGGAGCTATGTTCTCCAGTGAAATATTTTATGTATGTCATTAGCTCTTATTTCCTGCCTGTGTATGCAAGAGCCTTAGCCATGCTCTTAGAAACTGTAACGTATTTGTTCAACAAAAGCTATGTGGTAAGCAGTACAAAGAATAACAACTGACTAACGATTCTTTTATGCAGGAAAAAGGAACAGAATGAAACAGTTTTGCAAGATGACTCTACAAGTATGAGGAAATGTTGCCTTTTCAAGAGACAGTGTTTCTGTAGGAAAAAGCCAGAGTGATAGTGAGCAAAGAAAAGTTGTATATACCATTTTCTTCAAATAAAATGGATCGAATCTTGACTAGATTTGACTACACAAAGTTTAAGGTGAACATGTAGGAAGACGTACTCCATTTACTAATTTAGTAAGTGTTTCAGAAGATATCAAAAGTGTTTCCCTCTTACAGAGACAGAGTTTTCAACTGTATGCCAAAGAAAATGGATCTAATAAAAAGATCTAACAAAATAAACTTCATAAATCAGTAGTTCAGTGATCAGTAATAGAAAAAAACAAGAAGTGAATAGGGTCTGTGGAGAATTTTCAACTTTATGGTGTTAGAAGGACATCTAAAAATTAGAGTTCATTGTGGTCTCTGCTGCATGTGAGATTCTGATATTAATAAAGGGGAACTAAGGGTATCTCTTAGAGAATTGAAAAAGCAGTCCAGTTTCAGAGAAACAGTGAAACCTGTGAGAAGGAAAATGCCTTTTTCATAAAACCAGACACCTGTTTCATCAGAACAAATAGATATAGCCTAGATTGTAGCTACAAGTATAACAGTCAGTATTCCTCTCTCAGAGTAACAACAATTCTTTTATCTTGACAACTATAAAATTAAATTGAGTTGCAATAGTTGCTACATGACAGGTAAGATCATGTTCTTTGTCCATGCCATTAATACCAGTTTTTCTTGAGGTATAGTCAGGTATACACCTTTCTGTGCTGCAGAGCCAACAATTTAACAACAGGTGTTTTGTCCAACTTCCTCCATGTGACTGTATAGACTTTATGAATTATTACATTCACTTGAGTTTTGGGACAGGGATGGAATATTGTAAGTGGTTAAAATAAATCAAATTTAGCCAAGTTACCAATCTTTTTACAAACATAAAAGGCTCAGTGTTTACATTTTCAGTTGTAGCTATCCTAATTAGCATGATAACTGTCTTTTTTTAGCGAATCTGATCTGAAGTAAAGGACTGACACACTACAGAGTGTGTGTGTGTGTGTGTGTGTGTGTGTGTGTGTGTGTGTGTGTGTGTGTGTGTGTGTGTGTGTGTGTGTGTGTGTGTGTGTGAGTGTGCATGCATGTGTGTGCATTTGTGTATGTGTGTGGGAGGACACGTGCATGTGGATGTGTGCATGTGGATGTGTGTGTGTGTGTGTGTGTGTGTGTGTGTGTGTGTGTGTGTGTGTGTGTGTGTGTGTGTGTGTGCACGCAGGCGCGCATGTGGGTATATGTGCGCACGTGCTTGCAAGCATATGTGTCTTCCAAAATGACAAAAAGACTCAAGGACAAACAATAGAATAAAAATCCACCAGGCTGTACGAACTCTGCAACACACTTTATTATGAAGCGCTTTTCGTCCAACTGAATCGCTGGACTTCCTCAGATACAATGTAATTAAAATTCATGGATTTAAATACAACTCTGAAAAGGTCAGGTGAGTGACCTACTCATTACATATTTAAAGTAAAAAACTTGTTTAAATACAAATCCATTGTGAATATATTAAATTAATTATGTTCTTTAAAACAATTATGTTGTTTAAAAACATTTTATAGCCAGCCAACAAAAATGTTTTCCTCAAAAAACATATTCCTTTTAAACTAAATATATACCTACATATAAAAACATTTATGTAAACCTTTTCAGAGATGCATTTAAATCCATGAATTTTAATTACATTTTATCTGAGGAAGTCCAATGATTCAGTTGGATGAAAAGTGCTTCATAATAAAGTGTGTTGCAGAGTTCGTACAGCCTGAAGCATACGTGTCTGTTTTTTTTTGTGAGAGACATGAAAATTCAGGTTGTTTTTTTTTTTTTTCCTTTTAATTTTACCCATCTGTTGACAAGATAAGCCTACCGGACACAACTATCCTTTTTTCAGGGTGGGAGCATTGTCTAGTTAAGAGTCTTGCTGAGGCCCACACAATAAGCAAATGAAGGTGGAAGGAATCAAACCATGTAACATTGAACAAGAAATAGCAAATTACCAGCTCTGTGGTTTTGCTTCCAAGTTGGCACTTCTGCATTTATCTCATCTGCCAGTGCTCACCCTAAATGTATTTCAGTGCCAAAGCTGCTGTAATTTATTAGGCATCCTTCTTAGCACTTCCTGTGGAATCCAGTCCCTCTACTATGCAAATTAGAATTTTTTTCTAGGGTTTTATCTTTGTCATTTCATCTGGAGTGTGAAGATTCACAGTAAATTATTCTACAGTTGTTTTTGTACAGACTTCATCTGATGGGTCTCAGTCTATTATTGTCACTTACAATTTATTAGAGGTAGAACACCATTAATCTGGCTAATTGGCAGGTGAACTTGACTCATTAGTAATTAAAAATAAACTACATATGACTTTATCCCATCAATGGACAAACGTGTTCTTGTGACTACAGCATGCCTATACATGGACAAATCTAGCCTAACACATTCACACAATGAGGAGGTAATACAGGTGCCTGCCAATTTATTGTAGAGAAATAAGTCAATGAGCTAATAATGGCATATTTCCTATACTCATGGGTTTGATTCATGTTGTCAGCATTTGACTGCTTTGTCACTAGCCAGGTGACTAAATGAAGAACTTGTGTGTAGTGGATTTACCTAATAAAAAAAAAGTTCAGTAATAGAATAGTTCATTTTAGGCAATACCAGTCTGATAAACAAACCAACTTAAAAGAAAATTGAAAGGTGCTACTTGACCAATGTTAGGAGTCTAAACAAGAAACTCCACTCTCTATAAGCCCTTGTCTCTCTGGATGATGTAGACCTCTTGAAATGACTGATACATGGTTTAAAACAGTGGAGAGTACTCTGGCTGCATAGGGCTCTAATGCCTTACACACATTTAGACCAGATACAATGCAGGAGTGGAAAGCAAAGTGTAGGTGTCTCAGTCTTCATCCAGATGAGACTCACATCAAGGTTGGTAAAGCAGCATGATGCAACAGAACTTCTTCATGTCCAAGTAAACATCAGAAAGGTCCTGTACCATATATTAGCTATATATTTCCCTCTACAACCCAAGAAAGCCACAATGCCTATCTAAACAGGAAATGGAATCATTCAGTATTAAATCAAATACTATTTTCCTAGTTGATCTAAACTGTCCAACCACATACTGGGAAGCCTACATGACCACAAGCACCACAAGCACAGAGATTCCCAGTCTTTGTCAGTACAAATGACCTCAATCATTTAGTCAAAGTACCTACTAGATGGGACACCATCCTGAATTTTGTCCTTACTGATATGGGGGGCATCTTGTACCCTCTTGGGTATCCTCATCACTTGTTAGGTTTGACCATAAAGTCATCTCCTTCTAATAAAACTGAAACCAGAGACCTCTTCAACCCAAGGTCATTTTAGAAATTTCTCTTTAAGATAAACTTCCTACTCCTAAGTTATACATTATCAAGCTTCAACCCCACATTAAAACTGGTTAACTCCACTGAAAAAGTGGAAACATACATAGCCACACTATAACTGCATCTAAAAAGCTGAATGGGTGCAGTTGTACCCTGTAGGAATAAGTGTAGGGCAAACCCCAGAAACAAACCCCAATGATGGAACCATGATACCAACAAACTTTACAATAAAAGGAAGAAAATTTTGACCAAAAGTAAGAAAAGCCCTCATCATTGAAATAAACACGACAACTCAGAAGCTTAATAAAACCTACCAAAGCAAAATTTGAGGCTAAAATAGTGACCCAACTAAAGACAATGAAAAACATTTTTTAGATATGCTCGTAATATCAGAAGTACAATCCAGCAATTTGCTGGCCTGATTATGAATGATGTTACCTTTCCTAAGGCTAAAGTTATAGCCAACCTACTGACCAATAAATTAAGCCTAAATGTTACCCCTTTCTCCCTTCCATCTATCCCATAAGATCTACCTGAAGCCAACAAGCCTTCAGCTATCACACAATACCAAGTCTTACGGGAAGCTATATCCACAAAGAGATAAGTCACAAGTGGAGTCCCCCTCAATTTAGTGCTGGGACTTCTCATGTTTGGCACCTACAACTCTGAAGTAAAAGCCAATACCAATGGGCCCTGGCTGACTAAGTTTTCAGGTGACTGCAAGCTGAGAGCAATCATTGTTTCCCCAAATGACTTATCCATACTGAAGGAAGGTTTGTTCCAAACAAATAACTTGTGCCAGAATCATGGACTGAAACTAAATGCCAAAGAAAAAAAATACATTACTGTTTTCTTTGGGAAGTCATCTACCCTGGGGAACTATGACAACTGACAATATACCCATAAAACTGACCCAGTAGTTCAGGATTTGGGAACTTATATGAACAGTGACCCAACATCATTTAATTTAGTCAACCAGCATATGTCCACTATTGTAACAAAGTCCTTCTCATTGCACAGCTTATAAACAAAGGGATTGTGTCTAGCTCTAGAAATGCCATTGACTCCCTTTACTCAGCCCTCCTTAGGCTAGTCATTGAATTTAATGTCCCCTTTATCATGTATCTGTCCAGACACGTGCAACAACTGGAACATCCACAGAGATACCTTACTAAAAGAATGCAAGGCCTAAACAATGTGTCCTACATGGACCACCTCCAAGCCCTGTCAATATACTTGGTATCCTACAAACCCTTCATCTACATAAAACAAAGCTTCTCCCTATTCATATACAAGGAAACTTGGATCTCTGCATGGGTCTCCTCAAATTATATATGATATTATCACAGTTATTCTCACTATGGGTAATATATAATTATCAACCATGGGATGGGTAAGTCCAATATAACACCAAACGTGCTAGGTTAATTCAGGCACCAAAAGGGAAATTGTCTAGGCTTGAATTCCATTATTCCATGAATATAGTCTCAACTTGTCCTTTTGTCTCTTATTTAATAATCTAATATCTAACAAATACTAGCACATTTCTGTTTCTTACACCAATCTACTACTCATAACTTTCTTTTATCATTGATTATACAATTAGCATTCACAGAAATTACATTGATTTCCCCTTGTTGCAGTTTTTGTGTTATTTTCCTCTTTTTAATTCCTTTTCTATTGTACCTTTATCTACATCTTCTCACTGCTCTGCATCAACATGTTTTTGACTAAAATTCTCAAACAGGGTAATATTTTCACTATCACCTTCCATTTTTTCCTAACATTGCACCTTTATCATTTGTCTCCAGTTCATTACTTTCTTTTTCACTTAATATGTTGCCTTTATCAATATTTTTCTCTTGCCCTACAATATATTTTTCAAACCTAATCAAAACCACCTTATATCTTTACACTTTTGACATTTTGTCAACAATTCTCTTTTGCAATGTTCTAGTTACTGACATTGGAAGCATCTTCTTTTAGGGCATTCATTAATTAAATGCTCTCCAGAACCATACTGAAGGCATTTTTTTGGTTGCTCAACATATGTCAACATCCTATTTTTCATTAATTATCACAAAACTTGATACATTAACAATAATAACATATTTAACAGTTAAACTAAAAATGATTTCCTATCCCCATTCCATAACTTTCTATCATCATAACCGTTCTCAATGTTATAAAATGCTTTAAATTGTTTCTCAAAAAAGTCTTATTTCAATGTCATCAGTATATAAGCTGTCTGAAATTGTAAATGTATTCTTCTTTTAAATATTATTCCCTTCCCTATTACCAGTATTCATTCCAAGGCAACCAAAAGGATTTCAATTCAAAATTAGTAACAATTTTTTCTGCAACATCCCAATTCTCAAATGACACTTCAGACAAATATGCAGTCCCAGTATGTATAAATGTGGTGGTTAATTTGGTTTTAATTTCCAATGCCATTATAAAAGTATCCCATAAAAAGTATTTGTCAGTAGTTTCTTCCTGTTTAGATTTAATTCTCACTACTTGTTTAATTCTCCTAACTTCCCATTCATCGTGTTTGTTTACTTATAATGTAGACCATTGTTTTAGCATAAGTCATACTAACCCTTTTTTCTGCATTACATTCAGTTACAGTACTCCTTCTCTCCATTACATGGCAGTAAACTGACCAGATCTATGTCACTGATCATACAATTCTCTTCATTTTAATCTGTAGTGCCATGTCCAGTCAGGATGCTGTGACTTCATCCAAAGGTTCAGACACATCATTTAATTTCCAAACCCCCTTTTTGACCCTCAGCAATTTTTATGTGTGGTAGTCCACTCCCACACAATTTATATCCAATTCAATCTGCTTCTTCCCTTCCTGCTTGTGCTCTGATGTAACCTCCACTACACCAACATACTTGCCAAGCATGTGCCCCAATCCTTCTCCTCCATCTTCTCCATTTCACTCCCTTTCAGTCACAGCCCTCCTGAAATTTGACTTGGAAAGGTGTAGGGGTCCTTTATTTATATACAAAAAAGAACTCTTATTTATAACATATTTAAATATTTACAATTATTTACAAATGTACATATATATATATATATATATATATATATATATATATATATATATATAGATAAATGTACAAATATTCATAGTTTTTCCTTACAATCATACTAAATATATATTTATCTCTACTAGACCCCTACTCCTTTTTCCATAAAAAATATGATTTTATTTAATATTATTGCTAAAATTCATATTCCATTAAACATAATTTTATTTATTATTTCATTTCATATACCCTACATAACATAAAATAACTTTTTATCCATTCTTTTAACATATTATTTACTTCTATACTATCCATATTTAATCATATCCATGTTTATTTTATCCACTTCTTTTATATCTTTGAAACATCTTCTTTACATAATTTCCCCATAACCTTTTTATTCTTTTACAATTCAAAAACACATGATCAGTAGTTTCTTCTTGACAATGTAAACATATTGTATCGCTTTTCTTTTTATATGGCATAGTTCCTTTTACTTGTAATTTATCCATTACCAGACTCCACATAAAATCTTGATATTCTCCTTTCTTATTACACCATTTGCTTCGTATTTTATAGATTTAATTTTCCATGGTTTTATGTAGTAATATTTTATTATTCCATTCTTATTAGATATTTTTCTTTTTTCTATATCATTAATTCATATTTTCCACAAAAATATTTTTCTTGGTAACATTCCACTCCTTCTTTTATGTACTCTTTTTTCCTCTTTTACTCTTTTTTACGATACCCAAAATACTTATATTTATACAGTTTTACTACTAATTTCTCATAATTTTATTTATCCACTTTAACTTCTTCTTCTCTTGGCTTTTCCCGGTTAGGGGTCGCCAAAGTGGATCACCTTGTTCGCTCATGATTGGCAGTGGAGTTTTACGGTGTTGAGTTGCCAGCCCGGCACCCAACCTTTCACAGAAGGCACACACACACACACATTCATACCTAGGGCCAATTTAGTGTGTCCAATCCACCTGCAGCATGTCTTTGGGATGTGGGAGGAAACCAGAGCACATGAAGGAAACCCACGTGACCACAGGGAGGACATGCAGACTCTGCACAGAAGGTACCCCAGCCGAGGATCGAACCAGAGAACCTCTTGCTGTGAGGCGGCAATGCTAACCACTGCACCACCGTGGCTACCCTATTTATCCACTTTAACACTTTGTTCAAATTTAATGAAGCAGCAAATACATATGGGATAATAACATTAAACCTCCTTCCTCTTTATTTACATATACAACTTTTCTTTTTACTGGGTTTACTAGAACCCCATATAAATGAAAAAAAAATGCCTGAAACAATTCCTTTCCAAATATTGTTGGCAACATAAATACACTTGCCAGTAATGCTATTTTTCCCATCAGCACTGAATGTATGAAATAAGCATTTATTCTGAATGATAATTTACATGTTCTCCAGAAATGACAGGATTGTTTATTTCTTCTATTGTTTTTCCTGTTGAATTCTACTTACACCTTTATCCTCTAATTTTATAGCAAACACATTAATTTCATTCAATGTAAAATATATATCCCCTATCTTTACTACATTACCTAAGCCTTTACTTTTCTATTTATTCAATGCCATCTCTATCACCTCTAGAAACTGATTTGTGCAAATTATTTCTTTCATTCAATTTTTGTTTTAATTATTATAATGTCATCTGCATATGTTAACAGTACTGGAATTCTTAACCCTTCAAGTGTTTTATTCCCCGCCAGTTTCATTTTGCAATTTATTTCACATACTATCACATTCATAACAAATACAAAGAGTAGACAACTCATTGGGCATCCCTGTCTTACACGACTCTTCACATGCACTTCTTGGCTTCACCAGCCATTTACAGGTATTTTTACTTTATTATTACTCTATGCTGACATACATAATTTCCTAACTTTTTATGTATATTTTTTCATTTTCACCCATAAGATTTCATATCCAGTTGTATCAAATGTCTTATTAACGTCTCCTATTATAATTTTCTCTTTTCTGTTCATATCATCCACAATTTCTCTATCATTACGATTCCTTGACAACTCTTCCCTTTTATACTATATATACTATCTTCCATAATATTTTCCATTTTAGTTTCAACTCTCTTTTGTATTATTTTCTTAAAGATCTTATAATCATTATTATTTAATACTATCGGTCTCCATTTTTTAATTGTTGTCTGTCTCCCTTTTTTCATATACATTTAAATGTTCCACTACATGATTCTTTATATAAAAAAACCTTCAGTTAACCATTCATTCAAAATATTAAAAAAATATATATATTTTTCCAGTCCATTAAATTGTTATACATGTAATACCCTATCCCATCTGGTCCTGTAGCCAAACCTATATTTCCTTGTCCTAATATTTTATCGAGCTCATATAAAGAAATCTCCTTTTCCAAATCCTTATTCTCTTTTTCTGGTAACTTTTTAATTTCCATGTTTTACCTTTTTTTTTCTTTAAACATTTCTTAGACATATTGTGCTACATTATTCATATTTTTTTCCTGAGTTCCTTCCTTCTAGTTCTCCTTTTGCATTTTTTTTATTTCTGTCATTACACTATCATCTTTCTGCTTAAATAACTCAATATTTCTTGTCTTTTTCCTTGTAAAAATATCTTTGCTTAAATAACAATTCTTTAATTTTTCTTGATTCTTTCATATAATTCTTCGTCTTTGTCAGAGTGCTTTCTATCATGTTCTAAATATTCCAATGCATTGCTACATGTTCTTTTACATTTTTCTTTCTCTACCTGTCTCACATCATACAGCCAATGTTTTTTTTTCCTTAAATATCATCCACCATTCAGTCCAGTTTTTATAAAATATTTTCATTGTAATAGGATCTTTCCATAACTGTATTGCTAATCTCTTTCCTTCTTTACTCCATGTTTTCTCATTTATCGTTTTTATTCCTTTACCTATTTTAATATATTCAATGTTTTTCTTTATCTCAAGCTATATTGCATGATGATCAAAAAATCCAGTTTTAACTACATCTTATATCAACCTTCTGATACTATAAAATAATCTATTTTATTTCTATACATACCCCTTTATAAGTCCATGAATTTTTGTCCCAACGTTTTAACTTACCACCTCTTATGACTTCTAACATTTTCTTATATTATTTCCTTTCTTTTTAGGATTGCCTCTTAAATCACAATTAAAGTCTCCTGTTATTATAATATTCATATTTATCACTACATAGTCTAAAATCCGATGAAATAAGCTTTCCCTTATTTATAATTAGTATAAGCATATAATTTTACAATTCCATATACTTGTTCTTTACATTATAAATTTACAGTGGTTAATTTTCTCATTTTTGCTAAAGTTACATCTAATATCTTTACTGTATTTCTACAGAATATGGCTATTAGAGAACATCTCTCATTTCCCAAATTCCAGATTATCCTTCCTCTCGGTAGTTTCTCTATTTGAAATCTTTCTTCCTTTGTTGAAAATCTTATGTCTTCTAATAAAATTACATCAACATCACATGTATCACACCATTCCAAAACCCCATGCTTCTTACTATATTCTTAATACTATTCACATTTACAGAAAGCACTTTAAAATTATCAGTTTCCCTTTGCCTTGGATCCATGGTTTCACAGGTTTGCAGCTACTAGGTTAGCTACCTTAATGAGCCATTCTAATCCTAGCCAATTTATCTCCAAAAGGTGAGAATCAAATACTGCACCTTGTGTCTGTCAGCGAAGCACCTTAGACATTATACCATCCCCAAGCATTAGTTGTATATATTCTTTATCATCCATTTCCTTTATTTTTTCTTTTGTCCTTATTCTTCAAAATTTTCTTTTCCTGCCTTTTATCCTTTTACTATCTCTCAATTTATGTCTTCTTCATCACTTATTTCAGAGCCTTCTTCTATTTCTGCTATATTATTTTCTTTTACCTAATTTTTCTTCCATTTCTACTACTTCTAAAATTGCTTCTCTTTGCTCATTTTCTTCTCTTTATTTTTCTTTTTCCTTACTGTTATTTTCATTTTTCTAATTCATACATGAATGTCCAATTCTATTACATTTATAAAATTTCTATAAACATTTTTCCTCATATCTCATTTCCCCACAAATATAACATTTTCTTGAAACAGTTACTTATTTCCACCCAAAAAAGCATGTTTTTGGATGTCCCCAGAATTTCATAACACCCCTATTCCCTTCCACATACTTGGTAAAAATATAATTTTTCTCTTACTATTTTTAACAGACTATTACAATCCCATCTGCCAGTCCATAAACCTTATTTATCAAAAATGTTTGTAATGTTCAGTACTTCTTTACATAACATTTTCAAATGTCATTTCAGAGTCTTTCTTTGCACCTGTGTCAATTTTTTGTTTCACTGTTAAATACTTTTAGCACATAAAGATTTTATGGGTTACATTCTTTCTTTTTTTTCATATTTTCCAAGAAAATTTTCCATTGAAGAAATAGTCTAAAATATAATGTCACAAAATGTCTCTTTGTTAATAAGAATAAATGTTCTTATCTCATCTGTTTTACATTCAAAGGAGCTATTGAATTGTCCCACACTTTATACTTGTCTATTTCTTTGTCTTATTTACTTTGAATCCTTACCATGTACTTCTGTTTTTCATTTTCTTCTGTCTTTTTCTTTTTGGCTACTCCTCTTTGGCCTTCTTTCATTTCTCTGCATATATTTTCTTTTCCATCTCACTGCTATTCTTCAGGATTGTCTCAGCATCCTCCTTTTCTATTTTCTTCATAATGTCCCCTCAGGAAACGTCTCCTTTCTTTTCTGTCTCACTCTGAATCACCATTTCTTTAAGTAAATCATCCTGCAAACCTCATGATGGGAGGGTTGTAATTATACATCCATCATTTTCTGAGTTACCTCCATCAAACAGATTTCAATCCTGCATGCATTCTCTGATCACAATATTGGCTTTCTGCTCCGTTTCTCACAGCACTTCATTATCTCCTTCTCTCTCTCCATCTGCCTCTTTGTTTTTTGTGGGCCACCTCTGCACCTGGAATGGAAAGGAGAAGTGCTCATGCAAAATGAGTCCTACTCACAAGAATGATGAGTATGGGAAGTTCCCCAATGCCCTGGCCAAATTTCCCCTAGTTGTATTGGGTCTCTCCTGAAAAGAGGGTACTAGCTAGTGGGGCCTATCCTGGTCAGCCAGGGATAAATAAAATAAAATAAATAAAGTCTGATGTATACCAGTGGAGTAGATGGATAAAGCCCTGATAATGTCCTAAGTGACCAGAGTTCAATTAGCAGCTTGCTGCCGGATAGTACAGGGAAGATGGGCATGACTACATGCAGCTGGGAATGTTCTGGACATTGTCTCTGGCAGGGAATGTAGTCAAGAGAGACAGAATGATGCCAACCTGGTGGGGATCGGAGAACAGAGATGGCAGCTCAATGTGCCCAGGGCATAGCACACATTCAAGGTTACTCCAAATTGTTCACATTTGACAACTTCAAATGATATCAATACAGTGGGAGGAATGCTAGGGTTAGGGAAAAAATGGTAAGATGTAGTATAGGAGCTCCTATCTGCCCTATCTTACTCCACTTGAATGGCAAGCCCTCTATGGACAGGGACGACTCCATGCCCAGGTGTTTTCTTTGGTGGAAGATCCTCCTGGTGCGGGTTACACCAGAGGATGTTAGGATGAGAAGTAGAGACTGAGAACTATAGCAGCAGGAATGAACTGAAGTCAGAGACAGCAGTGCAAAAGTGATTAAAAAAAGATAACGTACCAACATTTATGGCTTGCAAGACAGAATAGAATGGCTGACAGAAATAATGCAACTGATTTTCTGAAACAACTGTAACTGCCACAAAGTTCAGGAAAAAATCTGACCTTAAATTTGAAGGTAATAGACTGCAGATATCACTTTTTGACATTAGCAGTAGATACAGAAAATAAGAGACATAGGGATTCGCTATGCATTATGGATTAACCCTTATGTGATCTAATTAGTGGAAAACTGGCTAAGAGACAAATATGAGAGTTAAAATTAGAAACTGCTACTCAGAATGTAAGATCGTTCTTAGTGGAGTCTTACAGGGCTCCGTTATAGATCTGCTTCTGTTTAATTTGGTCATTTCACCCTTTCTAATGATTATTCATACTGACTTGCTAAATATGTGGATAATATTAAAGTAAGAGCCTTCTTTAACAGTGCTAGTGATATATATAAATTTAATGTACCTTTGTTTAAGATACATAACTGGTTGAAAGATCATGGTTTACATTTTAACATTGACAAATATGGTATTTTCTGCTTTGGAAAATCACTTCTAGGTTTACTACATGCATAAGAACTGTGAACCCTAAAGATATGAATGAATATAAAGCTCTAGGAATTACTATCACTAAAAATCTAAAATGCAAAACTCACAACCAAGACAAAGGCTATAAGAGTAATGGGACTGATTTTTAAAAAAATTAACTCTCATGCTGTTACCTTTCTCATAAAACTATCTGTAGTGTACATCAGACCATGCATTGACCATAATTTGTTATTCTATGTTTAAAGCAAATGCGGCATAATGGCCTTGAACAGCATACAAGAAGGTATACGAAAATAATTCCTAATATTCAGAATCTTATATATGTCAGTACATGGATTTATACTCAGTTTACTAAAGGCATATATGGGGAAAATCATCTGGCTTTCAGGGCATTGCAGGCTGAGGAATTCTGATTTTGATCTTCTGTGATCTGCTTTATCATCAAAGGTAGTGAGTATACATTCACAATCTACACATGCAGAACTAAGTTACCTTTTTGCATACATAAAAGTGAGTCATTAGCTACATCTAAAAGTTCTTTAAATTTATGGATGGGTCAATTAGCATTTTAGCATGCAGTCTACTTTCCAATAGGCCTTCAGGCCCTTATACAGTTATCACAAATACCTAAAATCTGATATTCAAATATAACAAGCTAGCAAGAAAACCCACAGAAAAAATGGACTCCTATATAGTACCAAACATATTTTAGTTAGCAATGCCTAAAACAATAGCCTATTCATATCTTTGCATCTCTCCTACTGTTCTAACAAAAATGGAACAATGCTATAACAAAATAGATAGGTTCGCCAATTTCCTGTCTGTTAAATTCCACCACTGTCTAGACTTAGAAACATGCTGGCTAGAACTTCCACAGTATCTCTGTCACAAAGTTAGCAAATGTTCACAATATAATCTACAGACCTAAAAACTGCTATCTACTCCAAGTCTTAGTGGGACCTTATATTTCTGAGCAATCACTACACTCCATAGACAAGTTCCTATTAAATATAACTAAAACCCATAACTGTGATGGTCTCTCCTTGTACTCAGTTTATGCCTCCAAATCTTCAAAATCTGGAATTCTATCCCTACCACCAGACAACATACCATCTCTTGCAGTTTTTAAAAAAAAACTTCTTAAAGCAACACTTTAAAAACAATTGGCTCTATTCTTACACTTCCCCAGGCTAGACTACCCTGACCCTTACACACTTTTATTCTCCCATATACCCCGACAAAGCAAATTCTAAATGTAAATTTTCTACTGTCTTCCATCCCTTTGCCCTCACTGGCACTTATTTTGTCCGTACTTGTCACCTGACAAGTTTTTCTCTCCAGCAAAATCCCAACTCATATTATTCATATTTTATGTCCTCTGCTTTCTAATTGTATCCCCTCTTCATTGCTTTCTATTCATATCTCCAAAAACACTTCTCCTTTTTCTTCCACACAAAATTGTAATTTGACATGTTAAACCTCACTGTATACATGACAAACTGTGTATTAATATCCTGCTATAATAAGATAGCTAGATTTGCCACAGCATCACCTTACAAAACACATCACTGTGAATCTCTCAAGAAGCTTAACTGGTTAGAACTCTCTCTATTATTGCAATTAAATCAAGTCTTACTAGCACACAAAATATCAAACCACTCAGACAAAATCCCAGCTCTTCAACATCTTATACATCCCCACACCACAACTAGAACCATGAGATCTAGCACCCAAAATCACCTAGAGGTCACCAAATTTAACAATGAGGCAGGAAAAGCTGTCTACAGTTACTCAATCTCTAAACTCTGGAACTCCCTCCCTACCCACCTAACAACCAACACTACCACTCAGTTTAAGAAACTCCTTAAAGTTCACTTCATGAACAACAGGCTATGCTCCTGTCTCACCCCAGGATAAAAAACTTAGATTACAATTAACTCCCATACACAGCAATAATTGTTATTCTCTCACCCTATCCACAGTCCAATCATGACTACAGGCAATGAAATGCTTTTAACTCCCAAAAATCACTACCAACTATGTTTCCAATAAGTCCAATAACCACTGTATGGCTATGTATAGCTTGTCATATTTGGAATGTATAATGTAATGTCCTAACCAATGATGTTCTTACTTACTTTGAGTGTGTGCAATATGCTGTCATTTAATTGGAATGTTAGTTTTACCTGTAAGGAAAGTTAATTTAAAATCTGTAAGATGTTGTGAATGTATGTTCTTGGAGCTTTTCTCCCCAGGCCTTCACTTAAAATGGACCTGTGTCCAGTTGGACTTTCCCAGTTATCGAATGTAAAATAAAATAAAAATAAATAAAATAAATAAATAAATAAATAATATGTAATGACTATCTTACTGATTCCAGTTTTCTGTAGTACAGCTGTCTTTCAATTATTGTACATTTATACTATAATTTTAAGCTTAACAATTTCTCTTTTAAATAAACTTGCTTATTTTGTTACTGGACCTCCAGTGAAAAGGGGCTACCACAACCCAGCCAGATGATTCTGGTTAGCCTGATGGCAACAGTCCTGTTACGGAAGTGGACAGACTGCTCGTGTATTACTGTAACATATCTACATAGAAAGAGAGAGAGATGTATATTTATCTATATCTGCACACACACACACACACACACACACACACACACACACACACACACACACACACACACACACACACACACACACACACACACAAACATATGTATATAGATAAATAGATATAGCTATAGATGTTGTATGTTGTTTGGTTGTCCATGCAAAACATTGAATCTCAATTAACCAAGCACAAATGCTTGACATGAAAATTACTGAAAAAAAAAGTGAAACTTTTTTTGAGGAGGCAAATGCCCTATTAACTACTTATGCCAACTCTGAGCTTGCACTAAAGTGGGGGAAGGGCCAATTCCACCATTTCCACCATAGCTACGCTTTTGATTAAAGGAATCCAACCCATAAATATGCATGTATGTATGTATGTAAGTATATATATATATATATATATATATATATGTGTGTGTGTGTGTGTGTGTGTGTGTGTGTTCGCATGTGGGCGCAAGTGTGTGTATGTGTATTTAATTGTTAATCCTTATAAAACATAAAACAATATATGAAAATATTCACAACCCTTTCAACATCGTAAAGAAAGCTACAATGGCTATGTAGTATTTTCTGAAAGGTGAATAAGGAAAGAAGCTTTACTGTTACTCTGACCTCCTCCCAAACACTTACTACTGTGGACGTACCTTGCATAATTGTAATGCCTTCTTCGTGAAGGGCCACTGCTACAGTGAAGCACAGCATTTGGATAGATACTCAGGAAGGGAAGGACTAACCAGGAAGGTAAAGAGCATATGTATGAACATGCTATGTTATCTTAAGCAAAGTAAACAAACCAAGATGATGTTATATCCCGAAACTGTAATAGGGAAAAAAAACTCCCATACTCTTCAGCGTAAAACAAGCCTCACAGGCTACAAGGGCAGAATACAATATTCAAAAGAAGTATTGCTTTCCCCCAAGGTTTCATCAAACTGCACCAAGTATTCATTAAATACAAATTTATTGGGGAATGTCTTAATCAGATTTAAATATCAGTGTCATAAACCTGCACTGAAGTGCAAGTGACATATTGATTGCCATTCTTATGTGGGACATCAACAGGAGACAATCTACATACTCGTTGTGAATGTATGAACAAATTACTAATGAAAAATCGGAAGGTACAGAATATTCCTGAACATCTACATGGTAAACAAGCTAACACATGCTAAGCATCAGGAAACATTTCAAATGCAAACTTTAACCAATTAATAGTCCGACAGTTGATGTGACGACAGTGAATACTGAGTTACACGAATAAAAATGTTTTAAGTTCCTTAACACATCTTATCATGTTAAAATCATACTCAAAATGGCATACAGAGAGTAATCACTTTCTAAAATCAAGGAGTGCAGGTGAAGGAGCAAGATTTTTCCATCACTCTGTATGAGATTTATGCACAACTGAGCTGAACTATATAATTTGCTTTATATAAGTAAATATGGCTTAACATGGATGCTCAGCAATTTCCACTTCTTTAAAGGAAAATTGCCTTTTAAGCATTGGATGTACATAAGGTTTGCATTTCATGACCTTTTATGGACATAGTGCTTGCTGAAAAATAGTGAAAACTAAGCAAAAATGGACTCTATTACTTCCATGGGTTTATAAAACTTTGAAGAAAAAGGTATGGAGGCTATACTAGTGGAGGGTTGCTGACTTCCTGTGTAGCTGTTTTTCAGAAACAAGAATAGCATCTTTGGAAATGAAAATGTGGGATGATCTGGCTTATGGTAGGATTCATTAACTTTACAAGTGTTACATTTTCTTGTAATGTTTTTAGAAAATCAATAGCTGCCAAGCACACACACACACGCACACACATACATATATATATAAAATTGTAATACTTATATCTAGTGTTTGTGCTTTTATATCTTCTGGTAATTTTTCAGACCTAACCCTGGAATGCCTTTTAATAACTACATATTCCACTTTAGTGCAACTGAGGAAGCAGCATCCTCTGAATCATAAAAAAAATTCAATGTATGGACACATATTTTACCTATAGTTTTTGTCTGATAGCTATAACTCCTTTTTCTAGTTTAAAGCAGACAAGTTCTGGAAAGTATCTTGAATCTGGCCTGTATATGAATTTTAATAAGATACCATATGGATAAGAAACAGATATGTCTAACTATCAGTGCTCTAAAGGTATGTATGTACATATGTATGTATGTATGTATATGTTCATGTTTATGTTTATGTATATGTACATATGTATGTATGTATTGCAAAACTATACCAGCAGCCTTGGCTCCCTTTCAAACAGTAGCAAAACAATAATTAAATATGCACTACCCTTGGAAGCCAACCGAAGGACAATATAAGATGAGTCAATTTCTGCACAAAAATGCAAATCTAACTTTTCTTTAGTATCTTTGTTCTGCAGACCTGTGAGCAAGAACATGGGTATGGGTACAAGCTGATACATGATGTTCAAAGGTAGTAAACATAAGTGGACCCCTGAGCCTAGACTCAGTTTCAGCATTTTTAGTAAACATCTTTTTAGTGAGTACAGTCCAGCATTAGGTCAGTTAATTCTTTATTTTATGAACCTTTGAAAGTACCGATGGAGATCCATGTTTGGTAAACATAAATGCTGATACGTGTTGCCCTTCATAGTTGACCAACTAGAGCCCTTGTTGCTGCTCAGAACTTATGTACCAAATCTCCTTTGCTGACTGCTTGTAGTCTGTGTAGAGTAAGTGGGTGGGCTGCAAACTGTCAAGGTGTGGCAGTATTCTTACCTGCTGTTGTTTCAGACAGCTACTCCAGAATGGTAAATGATACATGCCGCCCTCTTTTACCTCGAGTACAATTTGCAGTAAATTGGAGGCGGGTATGATACAGATACTAATGATGATACTTGCTCTGTTAAATACTTTTGAGGCACTAATGTAACACTATGATACATTTATGGCTTTAAGTCACAGCTTTTGGGAAGCACCTCTTACTGATGATTATTGTAACATATCTGCTTGATTTTTCATATAGCTGTGACATCTGATGATATTTTGAATGATTTACAAATGTGTTGTGTGTGTGTGTGTGTGTGTGTGTGTGTGTGTGTGTGTGTGTGTGTGTGTGTGTGTGTGTGTGTGTGTGTGCGTGTGTATGTGTGCATGTGTGTGTGTATGTGTGTATGTGTCTGTGTGTGTGCATGTGTGTGTATGTGGGTGTACGTGTGTGCGTGTGTGTGTGTGTGTGTGTGTGTGTATGTACATGTGTGTGTGTGTGTGTGTGTGTGTGTGTGTACATGTGTGTGTGTGTGTGTGTATGCGTGTGTGTGTGTGTGTGTGCGCACGCGCGCGTGTGTGTGTGCGTGTGTTGTCATAGGAATGGAAAATGCCTCATAACCACTGTGCTGACATTAATCCAGCTGCTAAGATGACATCCCCTCTGCTTAGATTATGGCACTTCATAATTTAGTGATGGCATAAGCTACATGTGCAAGAATCCATCCATCCATCCTCAACCACTTTTGCCATTTTGTAGATGGGGTCCGGATGCCACTTCAACAGTGACAATCATCTTGAGCCAAAGTTTACACTGCCAGGTGGCTAGCCCTGCCCCTGTAATTTATCCATACCACTCACTCACACACACACTCGCACCTACGTCCAATTTAGACTATCCAATCCACCTACTGCATGTCTTTGGAATGTGAGTGGAAACCGGAGCACCTGGAGGAAAACAACATGACCACAGGGAGAACATACAGACTCTGCACAAAAGGCCCCCAGGCAAAAATTGAACCTGAGAACCTCTTGTGTGAGGCAACAACACTAACTGCTGCACCACTCTGGTAGAATGCCATAGTCAAATTTTAGGAACTGTATGTCTGAATTAATTTTAAAAGTAAAGCTTCACAAATAAGTTTCAGTTGTGGTATGGGGCGACACATATAACTCACTGACAATGGTACAGCTTGTGAAAGTGAGCAGTATGTGCAAAATTATGCAACATAATTTTGTATGTTAATGCTGTAATGATAAAGCGGACTTACTTTTAATTTGTGTCCCTTCAGATCATCATGGTGATTCAGGATGCTATGACAACTCATTCACTGATGTACAGAAAGCAGTAGGTCCCATCGTTTGTGACTTGATATCTAATACAGTAATATTTTTTAAACATGCATAGGTTTTGCTTCTTTCAGGGTGTGGTCAGCCAGTTCATTTATATTATGTAAATATCACTTGACAATAACAATCTATGTTATTACTATTGGTGCAGTAACATTGTGCTCCTGTATTTCTAAAAATTCATATGTTTATATGCTATATATACAGTTGGTTAATGTCATTAAACAGCAGCAGTGCATGCTTTTCTTAGTATATGACAATTCTTCTGTTATCATTGCACAATTAGTTGGAAAGAACTCTATTTATTCATTTTTATTTTCTCCTGTGACAATTCACCCACAGGACTGCTGGGAAGAACTGTGTACTGCTGAAACACATCTCCTCTACTTGCATCTATTCAATATAGGTTGCATCTATTCACTTTATAGATTTACTATTATACAATGATTTTGTTTCAGGTTTCTAATTCCTTGCAAGCATCTGGTGGGAAGGTTTCTTGATTTCAATACTTTCTGCAACCCTTGCACCTCTATTTGTTTATTTTATACTAGTTATTTCTTGCAAAATGTTAATATATGCTGCACTGTTGTAATTGTGCACTGACTAATGAAGGCTGTCCTCATCACCGCTAGCATGTCTGGGAATCCAGCCCATAGAAAGATGCACCCCGGGATTCCTGAAGCTTGCGCCAGGTGCAGGCATAGCGTAGGTGGTATAATGCCAGATCTGCGCAGCTCTCGGCTTAGGTATGCTAATCACCCCATGTGCAGTGCCGCACCATGCAAATGAAGGTTCATAGCGATTCATGAAGTGGTGCAGGCGTAGCGTAAGCTCACAGAAATGTAAACCAAAAAAAAAGTTTACATTTTTCCAAACAGAACATCGGAGCTATGAAAGCGGACCAGACGCATGTATTACAAAGTTAACATATGCCAATGGCTAAATATATAGCCAATGGCATAAGAAAAGATGCACAACACCTAAAAAACAACATTTAATGTCATGTCCATAGTAAAGCAAAGTACAACCGCAGGGCATGTGTGTGCAAATGGGAACACAAAGAAAATATATACAAATGTCATAAAATCGCAATGTAATACAAATCATGATTTCACCATAATACTCAATGGTATGCATGGTACACCACAACCAAGCTGCAAGGGTTGCTAAGGGTCTGTGACAGTGTTCAGCACGGTAACTAGGAATTAGTAGTCAATGCCATGCAAATGAGGCAAGTAATAGTGAATCGCAAATGTCCCGCTGGACTAAGGATGTACCATACGGCGCAGCGCTACAACACCGAGGAGTGGTTCAGAGGTATACATTACATCAGCAGTGGGGTGTGCCACCGTAGCTGTAAGCACATTGGAGCAATGCAAATCTGGCCTGGCCATTGCTAAGCAAAGCCACAGGACAGGGGTGGGGATGTAGGTATAGCATCATTTAGCTGAGAGCGCATATGGTGCCCGAAAGCGCATGTGTACGGGGATGAAAACGGGCCCAAAACCCAGAAAGCGGATGCACGCGCCACGCACCATAGCTCAAACAGGAAGGTTAGGGGAAGAAAATAAGGAAATGCCGCAGTAGGGTAATTGGAGTACAACTGAGCAATTAACACCTATTAACTCAGAGTGGGCAATCGACGGCAGCTGACAAGTCTACTCGCAGAAACCTGCAAAACAGGATAGGGGAGGTGTCGGATTGCAAAGAAAAGAGAACTGTCATAGCAGAGCAAAGCAAACCTGCAGTAGACTAGCCATAGAATACATTACGCAAGATAAGCCAGGTTTAGGAAAGTACAAATGAAAGCAGGCTGCTGGATGCTTGCCAGAAAATGGGAGGTGAAACGTTAAGAAATGTAAAGGGAAGGGCAAGAGGTAATCCACGGCAGCCAAATGTAATTCAACACCAAAGGCACCACAATAGTAGTACCTGTCGTAAAACACATAAGATACCCTGTAGCTACTATCGTACATACACACCCTATGACATCATCAGTGTTCACAGCACAATAGTATAAAGTGTGAAAGCACCTCACACACACCTGTGTATTCCCAAACACTGCACCATCAGTGTAAACAGACGGGGAACTTTTATGATGTACATGTTGGGAGCTGCCATAGCTGTGATTCATCACCATGTGTTCGAGACTGAAGGTGTTGTGGAGGGTGATGCTGACAACCACCACAGGCCCTGGAGGAGGAGAAGAGTTTTCAGACCAAGGGTATCCTACCAGGGGCTACATGATCTGGAGATAGTAGAGCATTACAGGGTGGACAGGGACATCTTACAGCAAATAGTTGAGCTGTGCCGGCCACGCCTGAGATCCAGAAACAACAGAGGGGAACCCATCCCAGTGGACACAAAGGTATGTGTAAGCTTGCGAATACTAGCCACAGGTACCTTTCAAAGGCCAACTAGAGATATAATGGGGATCTCACAGGCATCAGCATCCAGGGTACTACACCAGTTCCTGGATGCCATGTTACCACATGCCAATGAGCATATATACTTCCCCTGAACTCAGGAGGAGTTGGCCAGCAATATGCGTCTCTTCCACCATGTGGCACACTATGCGGAGGTACTGGGTGCAATAGACTGCACGCACATACATATCAAGTCACCACCCAGTGAGCATGGTAGGCGCTACATATTTTGCAAGGGATACCACTCCATCAACTGCCAGGTCGTGTGCAATGCCCAGGGCATTACCATGGATGTGTGTGCTGGCAGCCCTGGAAGCTACCATGACTCCCACATCTGGCATGCCTCACAGCTGTATCAGGTATTTGTCAGGGGGACATCCCACATGGCCACCTTGTGGGGGATGCTGGCTATGCACTGGAGCCATGGATGATGACTCCCATCAGAAATGCACATACACCCATGCAAGAATGCCATAATAAGGCACATGCACAAGCCAGAATCATCATAGAGTGTGTGTTCGGGATGCTGAAATCACGGTTCCATTGCTTGGACATATCTGGTGGAGCCTTGCAGTATGCTCCAGGGATGTGTGCCCACATCTTCATAGTATGTACCATGCTACATAATATGATCCTGTGGAAACAGCTGCAGCAGGGACATAATGGTGAAGGCCCTCACAGCCCACCGCAATTGCCAAAGCCATCACAGGCACAGAGGGATTCAAACCATGAACACCCTGTGCCAGCCCCAGTAGGCAGACGGAGGTGTGCCCAATATGGATATGCCTTGGCAAAGAGGGAACGTATAGCACATACTCTGACAGTGTAGGCCCCTACGGACTGACACACCTCTCCACCTGCACACACAGTAAAATGGATGGCACACACACACACACACACACACACACACACACGACCACCTGTAAATTGTAATGTATAGGTGGCCTACTGTGTGAATCCTACATAGGCAGCCCTCAACCATTGCACACACAACAGCTATTGGAACAAGGAATGTCAACACCTGAACAGTACACGCACCTATCAGCATATGTTGGTACTGTATGTATAGGTTCCTAGGTACATCGGTAGGTGCACGCCCGATTGTCAGAGGCCATTCATCAATCGAGGCAAACAGTGTCTGCTGTCCCCACCACATTGAGTAACCAACTGTCCCTCAGTGAAGCAGAGCCAATTGCGGGATCCATGTGTGTAATCACTGTTCCCCACACACTCTGCATGGATTCCCTGGTGTGTTAATGAGGGGCTCCATATAATGTAATCATGGATGTAGTGGCAAAGCATGGGGTGTACCCATGACAGGTATCTGTCACCCCAGCATGCTCCAGCTATGGTTGTGTGAAGGTGTAGTACATTATAGTGTGTGGCTCACTGTGACATACATTCCCAATGCTGGAGCACATCCATTACACATCACTTGGACATAACATTAATAGGTCTCATCCATATGTAAACTAACTGAGTTACCCATTTGATTGTAGTATGGAGTAACAGCCATAGTACAGTCCACATACAAAACGCCATAACACGTGTACAAATCCCAGATGCCCAAGTGGTAAATGCACTGACTGTCGTGCATGTTCCCAGTTCCACGTCCTGCAAAAGGCGTTACGTAATCCCAAAGGCACGAATAATGGATGTTGGATGCAGGTCATCAGATCAGGTTTAGCACATGTTAGCGGGAATATGTGTTGTCCAGTGCTGGTAAGCGTCGTTTAAACATGACTATACGGATATGCGCGAAACAGGGCTAAGCTTTTCTGAATATCATGCAGATCATGGTCAATGATGTCCAGAACAGGTGAAACTAGCATTATTCACCCCTGTACTAATAGCGCCTGCTCTGAAGGGTAAAAAGACCACTGCCAGGAGTAGAACACGCAATCATGTACACAATCACCTAACACTAAGCTACCCAAGATGTAACAATGGCAGGTGGGTAATGTGACAGGTTCAAACACAAATGTGCAGAGTCCAGGAAACAGTATACACCGACATGTACACAATGAAAGGTGTATTCTCCCTCTCACTCTCTCTCTCATACATATATATATATATATATATATATATATATATATATATATACATATATATAATAGAGATAGAAAGGGTGATAGAGAGATATATGTTGATATATACGGATTCACCTATATCTGCAAATATATAGGTAGGTCAACGACATGTACACAACCATGCAGGTAGAAATAAATAGGATACTGCTAACTATGGAATGTGTCACATACCGACATGCGTAATCACGAGGCTTAAAGACCGAAAGAACACAGTACCGGAACACTGGAACCGTGTGTAATATTATCACGATATTAAGGGACATTTAGTTATCGCTGCCAGTGTTGCAGTCCACGTAGGTACTGTGTTCAACTGTGTTTGTGATTGCTGAAGTCTGTGTATGTGTGTGTTGAGGGAGCCGTGTGCATTTCCATGGGACTGTAATGTGTGTGTGTGTGTGTTTGCATCGTGTGTCTGTTAGTGCTAACTTGGAGGTAGATCATTATGGTAGGTGTGGTTATAGCTGGCCATAGGCATACGGTTACCACCTGTCCCACTTTAAGAGGGACAGCCCCTCCCTAGGCAGTTGTGTCCTGACAAAAAATATTAAAAAGGGCAAATGTCCGAGATTGTAGGACATAATTATGTCCCATATATTATGTAATAGTTGCATTAAATAGTTCTGCCTGTATCTACAAAACGTAAATGTTACATGAAACATGATAAGTAGCTAAAGTGCTACAAGAATAAGTATGTATTCAGGATAAAAGTATGTTCTATCCTGTGTACTGACCGTGGGTATGTGTCGGCCTGTAAACACCGATGTGTGTCTTGCAAATGTCCCATTATGGCCATTTGAAAAGGTGGCAACCCATGCCAAAGAAGTTCAGTCACCAACACAACTGCAATGAGTGCAAATATCTGTGACAGAAATACACGAGACAGCTGCCATCTAGTAACATTCCTTTACATATCGCTGTATTTCCGGAGGTATGGAAGTATCAACCTCACCTGCATACTATATAGAAACCAATTAACAATGGCTCAATTTATGAGCCCGTAACAACCATAGTTCAATCTACTAACTGATAGGTCTTCAATTAGGGAAGGAGCCCACACACATATATGGAATATGTAGAAATGCAGTCCCCACAAACGTGTATATGCTATGTACACCCACCTACATCTCCCCCACACCTGAAAAAATTGCAATACAGAATGTAATAACATCACAAACATCCACTTATTCAATTACATCTGCAGAAGCGTTAACATACCTTGTGAGAGACACATTTGTAAAGGCGCCATGTGAAATCGTAACTGTTGTATAATGGAACAGATGGCGATGTTACAGGTTTTGTTTGCAATAGTCCCTTATCAGACAGTTGAGATGACAGGTACACTCACATGTAGAACCACATACTCTAGCCGTCACACACAATCCATGGGGGACATGAATTCAAAATATCCGTGTCTCTACAAATAGCAGTTGCAATTCCTCACAACAAAATGCATACAGGCTGTCTCCCCGAAGGTAGGGCAAAAGGGCAATGCCCAAGTAGAGAATTAAATTATACCCCACTGTTGCCGCGTAATTGGTGAATGGAGTAGCTGCACAGCTGATGTGCATGTAATAATTTACTCAGGAACACCAATTGGAACACCATTGGAAACCACATGTTACAGGTATCGACGGATATAAGGATGACTTGCCATACATTCAAACCGTATGCTCATACCATAGAATTGTTTAAACAGTAAAGGTGTAAGAGAGAGATTTACGAAGATTCGGAACACTAACAAGGTATGTAGAACACTCAGTATGTTAGTGTATGTAGAGCCTGTTTTGTATTAATTAAAAGTGTACGCAATGCATAAAGTGGTAAAAGGTATTCTGTAATGATGCCTTGTTGAGCATAGTAACGCCTGTAGAAATTGTGTGTCCTGCTGTGGGCCACAAGGTCAACATCACATACACCACAAGGGATGTTGCATGAGGGCTTTAAACAGAACAATTCCACACCACCCGCCGTCAGTGGTAGGGTATGTCCAACAAGTATGTGCCATAGCAGGGGATAGTATATGTTGATATACTGTCACAGTAGGCATGTGTATGGGCATATAACGACAATAACATGCCTAAGGTTGTCCTGCTGTGCAAGTATGCTTTGCATTATGGGATAATGTGTAAAATATGTGTAATGTACAGCATTGTAGGTAGATATGTCAGATATTCTACACAGCATAACTGTTATATCATGCAATCAAAAGGTATCGTCTATTGGCATGTACAATACACAATAACAGGATACATATGGCTTGTAGTCACGAGACACTGTAACAGAATGATAGCTAATTGAAATGGAAGAGCTACTCAATTAACCATGCACATAGGACATGTAATAGCTTCACAGGTTCATAGTGAGGTACTATGCTGTCTGGCAAGTCTATGTGTAAGCCCAACTACAGTGTTTACACCGGTGGCACCTCTCTAGGGTAGTGTCCTGTCTGTGAACAGCAGAGCCATGTGTTACCTGCACCTCTGTACAGTACAGCCACTGCAGTGATCCCTGGCGTATCAATGTGACCGCCTACAGAGTCACCTATGACCGGTGTGTTGGGTATGTTATAACACCCTATTGGCTGTAGTTGATGGGCACACATGAATCTGTGGGCTATAAGTAAATGTTGTTGTGTTTGGTGATGAGGGCTGCCTCTGGTGCCTACACAGAGTATGGAGAGGTTCTGCAAATGTCGTACTCATACTATGTGTGGCCTGTGGTGGTGGAGATCTAGTGAGACTATGTGATGAGTGGGGTGTGTTGCAAATGTTAAACGTCCCCACATGAATGTCAGGTTCAGTCTGGGCTGGTGAGAGCATTACCCCCAGCATGGCTACATATGTGCTTCTCCCACAGGCTGTAGTGTCGTATATTGGGAGGTGAGCATTGACTGTGTACATGAGACAATTGCTCTATTGCCACATGTTTGCCATATTCATCATATAGACAGACAATAGCACTGGTAAGTGACACTTGGACATGCCTGTATATTCAACCATGTCTCACAAGACATGTGAGTTACGTGTGTGCAACAGCTGTTGTACTGTAAGCAAGCTGGAAATGTAAGGACAGACAGTGTACTTGTAAGAAATGAGTTGGAATGGGTGCTATAGTAATTAGTAGCTCATGAAGTGCTTACATGTTCTGAACAAGTGCTGAGCATGAATATGCAATACAGATAGGGTGTTGGATAATATCAACCCACTGCAACCCACAAGTGGAGACGACAGTCATAACTGGAGGCACTGCACTATTACCCTCCTGAGTATGGTCTGCAAGTCTATGAACCTTTATCAACGTAGATGTTAGCAGTACAGAAGTAGATGACAGTACGGATGATTTCACACTGCATAGCATACCTGTGACAGGTCATAGGACATCATCACCCATACCGTGTTCCAGCTACACTGAGTATACTAGATGTACCTTCGCATGTCACAGGAGTGTTCTACCAGTGGCCTGTTGACAGAAGCAACACTACAAAAGGTGTCTGACTGACATGTGCATATCACACCTGTGGCAGCTACAGTAAAACAGGGTTAATGTTTCATACTCCCCCCTCATTGTAGCCCATACCACACAGACAAATGGGAGGCATCTGTGTATGACACAGACAAATGGGAGGCATCTGTGTATGTAAGGATGTGAATGGCCATGACCTAGGAGCAATAGCTGTCTCAGTGTTGTGGACAACATACAGAATGGGCTTTGTGGGTGAGGTGTGTGATATATGTGCACAATCTGACAGCTGATAATAGCATTGTCACCGCTAGGTGAATAACCCTGTACCCATTAACTACCACCTAGGCAGTGGTCAACATTATGGACACTGTGTAAGGGATGGTGCTGTGCAGTTCACCACCCTGAGTTGGTGATGTCTCCAGGCCTATTAGGTAGTCATACAAGGCACCCATGTCATGACAGGGTGCCATCCATGAACATGGAGATCATTGGACAGGCATACTCAGCACTCGGGTGACCAATATCGGATCACATATCACCTTTAAGGGGTATTGGCCATGCGCGGATGGGCGATACCAGCCTTCACAATCCTCACCTCCACTATGCAGCATGCTGGCTACCTTGCATAAAGACATGTGCTACACTGTGATGTTGGACATGCTACATGTACATATCCTGATCTGAAAGACATACATCATGGACAGACACCATCCTACTACAAGGATCGCCACATGCTGGACAGATCCCTGTGCCATACATGTTACATACTCCTGCCATACCATGCAACCCTGTCCATCAAAGCTGCACATATCATCTCTGTCATACATGGTGCGATGACCGCATGGTAGATGTATTATTAACTGTCTGGATCAGTAATGTGGCACTGATGCACCTTGCGGTGGCAAAATGGCTGTTGGATACAGCTAGAAAACCTTGCCCATACATGCTATAGTTGATAACCATCCCTGCGAATGAGGTCTGGCTAGCCATTGTCCCATGTCTATCACATGTACAACACAGGCGATACATGGCAGGATGTTGAACTGCTGTACAGTGCCGTATAGATGTATATGGCAAAACACATGCATGTAAAGGTTTCCGTGCGTATGTGTGCATTGTCACTGCTCATGTCCATTAAGGCAGTGTATGTGTTGATATGTGACATATACACAGCATCAAGGTCAACAGCATTACTGTGGACACATCCAGGCATGTGCTGATAGGTAAGAACACCAGTATAGGCAAACAGACATGCCCACATCAAGACAGCATTCACATGGAGTATGAACAATGTAATGAGGTGACACACATATATGGTGATGATATCCAATGCATAACGGGTGTTACATGTATGTGACACAAACATGTCAGTCGTGTCAGTGTCATGATGATTTGCAAAGATAATTGTTCAGATGTACTAGATTTAATACAAATGTATGTGCAGCTGTATCTCTGTACATCTCTGTGATACTGTGACCTGTCTCCATCATTATGTCTTCCAGATAATAACTCGTATAGCCGCCTGGAGGATGATGCCCTCATCCCATACCTCCATGAGAACTACGAGATGTTGTTCAGCCATGTGCCACAGCATGCCCAGCAGCGTGACGACCTGTGGCAGGACTTTCACGGAGGGTTAATGATGTGGGTGGCCATAACTGCACCTACCAGCAGGTGCGCAGACACTGCACGGATCTGATACGACATGCGAAACAGCTTGTCAATGCAATCACCAGGGAACAAGGTGGAACAGGTGGTGGGCCACCAACCCAGCCCCCACTTACACCCACCGAGGAGCTATTGGCCAGCCTGGGGACACCCTCAGAACAGCATCCACAAACACTAGCTGCCATCGTGGAGGTGGGTGTCTCCCAACCAATGAGCCTGGAGTTGCCTGGTAAGTCACTACTACACATATGACTGTTATATCCTATTTAGTTGCATGTGTCACTGTACAATATGTAATGTAACACATATGCAAGGTATGTTTACACACATGCCGCATACTACAGTATGCTACCCTGTGTATGCACACATGTGCATACTATACGCTATTGTACAGGCGAATGTGTTAACATGCACAGTGCACCCTGTGTCTGTCATACAGTCATGGATAATGTTCAAACTGCTGTGTCACCCCTATACAGGTACCTCTGGTGTGCCGCACAGACATCAGTCCGTTGCAGGTGAGACAGTTATCAGTATCAGGCATGTTAATGCATATATCTATTCACCATGTGGCCAGTTAACACATATACACATAATGTATGGTCCAGTCACAATATACAGGTCACATCTGTCATCATTCACACTGGCTACCCATGTGCAATATATACAAACTAAATGAAACACCGACATGAAACCACAGTATCTGTCATTGCTAGATGTGTGGACAGCTGTGCATACAACGATGAAGGTGTTCAATGTAGGCATATGTCCTATACATTGGAACAACACATGTGTGGTACGCAAACAGTACCACACAGTGAACTGGGTTATGGGCAGCCCACAGGAGTCACCATTGTGTAATATGCCCCTGCAATGGGTGCACACATTGTGATGTGCCATCTGACATGTCCCAGACATGTAGTGTTCCGGCTGCAATATTGTCTCACTATCCCATAATACATACCCCACATACCAAACATACAACCCATTGTCTGCATAGCCCTGTGGACAGTGACATATCTGACATCTATGGGTGTATGTCATATGGGACAACACAGACATGTGAGATAGACGGCCATCACAAACATTTGGCCAACACATGTTCACACATGGCCATGGAGGATACCCAGAGACATGTAGCCACATGATAGATGTGATGTGTATACACCCTGTTGCATATTGTCCACACATGGTCCAACTATAGCCTTAGTTGACTGATTATATAGTTGATGTGGAACACTGGACATCCTAAAAGCCTGTGCACAGCTAGTGGAGGTGTCACTTAATTCGACCATATAAGATGTGTTGAACATCACGACTGTGTCACAGCATGACAGTAGTCACCTGTACAGCTTCCACAGACATTGACACCACATCAGGCCACAGATACTGTACATTTCCCTTGCTGCTGTAGGACATCACTGTCAGCCGTGCACCTTGTGTGTGTGGTACATTAATGTCATGTGGGACATGGTGTATTGACAAGTCTGCCATGTGTGGACATGGTTGCCAGGCAGCTAAGACTTTGTAGTAGTTGTGCAGGGGTGTCATCCGTAGGTGTTCCAGTGACCTGTCACATGACACTGCATGGTTTGGTGTGTATACACCTCAGTGACATGGGTCACAACCCACAGTTATGTAATGTGTATGCACGCAGTTATGGCTATGCACTGTGTGCGTATTACACACTGTATAGCAATATAGACGCCTCATGATGCCATGCAATGGCACAGTGTCTGTACTTCACACTGTATAGCAATGTAGACGCCTCACACTACCCTTCAATGCCCATGCACATTTGTTAAAAGTGCATTCTATCTGTAGGGCATACAGACAACATTGCAATGTGATACCCATTACAATGCTGTACATGTGTCAGGACACCATTGTGTCAGACATGTATGCATGTCAATGCACACGTCAGCAGATTACATGTCAAGGTCACTTCAGCCATGTGTACTGTTAACCTGTGCTGGTCCACATGGTGTATCACAGGGATGCATGCTTACTACCATGATTGTGCGAACTGCATGGCTACTGATATGACACCTGCTTGCTGTTGTGTGCAACCCAGGGAGGTGTGCTAACTACCACTATTAATGTCTGAGCTGCATGCCATCTACTGTATCACTTGCATGCTGCATGCCGTCTGTCAAATCACATGCATGGTGTGTCTGTGTGTCTGTGTCTGTGCATCTGTGTGTCTGTGTCTGTGCATCTGTGTGTCTGTGTGCCTGTGTGTGTGTCTGTGTGTGTCTGTGTGTGTGTGTGTGTGTGTCTGTGTGTGTGTGTGTCTATTGTAATGTAGAGTCTTTCGTTGCATTCACAGGTGATGTAGGTGCGTTACCCTCCTGCGGTCCATCTGATGTTAGTGTCCCCACAGATACTAGCAGTGATGTACATATGCATGAGGTACAGGCAGGGTTGTCAGAGGCTGAATATGTGCCAATGGTTGCCATCCCAGCTATGTCCCCCTCTTCCCCATACACAGTTCTCATGCCAACACATACCCCATCACCAGTGGCCATAGAGGAAGGACAGTCAGCATGTGTTAGCTTGGAACAGGAATGTGTGGTGGCTACAGAAGGTGTGTCTCCATACCATGGTGTCAGTGTAATGACTGCAGATGTGCCACACAGGCATGTGGCCAGTGCTGCACGTAGGAGGACCTCTGGCAGACATGCACCTGCAGGACAGAGCGCAGCAGCTGGTGTCACCAGACACATGTTCCAGACTGTAATGGCGGCACAGGCACGTGCTGAACAGCAGAACAGAGAAGGGCAGAAGCTTCAGAGGGCTGCTATCCGTACTCTAAATGACAACATCCAGGCATTGGAAAATGCTCAACAGTAGATTGCTGATGTTCTGGACAGGCGATTGGGTGACATGGTTGGAATCCTTGACCGTGGCATGGCAATCCGCGAGCATGAGCTGTCTGTGCTGGAACATCTGGTAGGAGTGAGGCATAGGCCACGTGGACGTAGGCCAGCTACACCACCTAGTTTAGGTCAATGTGAACGAGCCATCTCACGTGTCCGCTCCCATAGTGCCGGTAGCAGTAGCAGTGCAGCTGGTGCTGCGCTGTCCACACCAGGACACAGCAGGCCATGTGGACGTGGCCCTAGACATTCCCAGCAGGGACACGGTTCCAGTGGACATGTGTCATCAGACAGTAGCCAATCTGTACCTCCGCCTGGTAGTGCCCATGCAACCCCTGGCAGGCACAGGTCATGTGGCCATGGCCGGACACAGTGAGCTGTACATCCTGCTCTATACAAACTGGAGCTGTCAATAATACCCCTGTGTAGGCCTGACAAAAGGCAGAACTGTGTGCACACATACACGCACACAGCGGAAACATTTGTAGGGCACCGCAACACCCACATGCATAATGACCACACATGTCCAATCAGATCACCGGCCCTTACCCACACACATGATGTCATCCACTGGTGCAGCCTATGCCCCTGGCAAACATTATCACCCTGTGCATATGATGATGCCTGTGCCACATCCCTGTCATCCACACCATCTGTGCAGGGACATGCTCATATGGTCTGATGCACAGGGTGAACAGAATAGTGAGATAAGTGTATATTACATTAGTTGTGTACTGTTGACATGCACCACACATACCATGTAGTACAGGTTTAGAATGCATTGTTATATGTTCACAGTATGTGTCTTGGTAACAACAGTAACAGCATGTTGGTAATTATGCCCTGCTTCCATCCTTAAGGTCTAATTGCATGTGCCATTACGTTACAGTGTTTGCATTTGGAGTGCATTGTTGTATGTTCACAGTATGTGTCTTGGTAACAACAGTAACATCATGTTGGTAGTGATGCCCTGCTTCCCTCCTTAAGGTCTACTTGCATGTGACAATAAGTAGCAGTGGTAAATGTAGAGTACTCACAGGCATGTATGGCAATACTAGCATGCTATACGTAGCCTCAACCTCACTGTTAGAAAGGCTACAATTCCAGATGTCCACACATCTACTGATCCAGAAGCATGTGGGCTGTTTAATAGGTTACAGTGGCTAGAGACGTGACATCCATACCAGGTCACATCACAGGTATGGTGACATGGTGCAGGGGGTTTACACAGCGGTCTGGCCGATGATAACATTAGAGGCCACTTGATAGCATGAGGCCTCACTGTGTAGCAGTAATACACTGTCCCATTACAGGACATACACAGAAACACACAGCAACATGCCCACAATCACGCGGTCAACAACACTATAATGCATACTCGATAGTGTTGAGGTGAGGACCCCTGCCTATGTGGTAATCACCCTCACAGTACTGTGCACCCACACGACGAGACATGGAGAATGAACATGTACAGGTAGCCAGTAAGGTTGAGACTGATGGCATCAACAGGGTAGTAGACTGCGTCACCATGATGGGTTAGGGATCCTGTGTGTTCTGTATGGTAACATACACCCTCACTCCATGCACCAGACAGCCATACATACATACGCACACACACACACACACACACACACACACACACACACACACACACACACACACACACACACACACACACACTGTGGAGTCCACAAATGTCATTCACATACAGATAGCTGACATGTGTGTGATACCCACACCACCCCTGCCTACGTCATGCTTTCTACACTGCAGTATGTACAGATCTCTACAACAGTGTACACGGGTGTGTAACAATTGGGATGTATTCTCCACCATACGTGGCATATATGGTCACACAAGCAAACACACATGGCAGTACTGTGAATCATACACCTGCTATATGATGATACGTCTGACAGACATGCAGCAGTATTGGCCGCATTATGTGTACCAATGCTACCTTCGCAATTGTGCTGCTATATGCACAAAGGGGGATGTAAGTGTTACAGGTGTCAAGTGATTTACAGTCAGTAACACCCTGACCGCTGTGTAGGTTGTATGTCTTCACCTTCAAGTAACAGTAACATAGCGTACTGTTTGCACATGTAATGGTAGGATGGCTTGTGACACACCTGTGAGCCGTCTTCAGAAAACATCCATCTGCAAAGGTGGATCACCACTTTATGTACACACATCCATCCATACCTGATGTACATCCTACCGTACTGTCAGTATTTCACCATATACAGGTGTCAATGATGGGGCTGCATTGCAACTGCATGTTGTAGTTAGGCACAGATGAATGACATACATCAGCTACTGCACATGCATGGTAGCTGCATGCACACCACTACATGTACATGTGTGTTGGTCCTACATTCCTGTCATGTAGCCATGTTTGTATGCATTGCAATTGGTGGACATGTGTGATGACATACATAACACATGGACTGTTGTATGATATGATGGTTGTCATGGGTAACTAGTACAGAGGGAATGTTACCTTGGTCAACATTGCTACCTTATGTACTGTTAGCATTCAGCAGCCATGGACCTACCTTCCATGTGCATGCGTGTGATTGCTGTAGCCACTTGTCTGCACGGAGGACAGGAAAAGCTATGCTATGTACATATGCGTTGTGTGTGTGTGGGCCATGTACATATCCACTGCGATTACATGTATGTCATATCCAAACATGAGTGTTCTTTGGTGTACAGCGACAGTCATCTGTTACAGCTGTGTAAGACACAGGGCCCCTGTTATGTGTAGAGCTGACCTGGTTATGAACAGTGGTATCATTGCATTGCATTACACATGATGGAGCCTTGTCAGTACATGTGTAGTCTGCACAGTTGCTGTAGACCTAGGTACAGTCCACTGGTCATGAGTCACATGGTGTTATAGTAATGTATGGATGTGTGTTGCTGGTTCAAGGACATGGTGATGTCTGAGGGCTACATAGTAGAATGCGGCATTTACCACTGTGATCTGCACCTGAGACATCTGTGATGGCTCTTGAGTGTGTACTGGTCAGTACATGTGAGTGGCCTTCATGTACGTGGGGACAGTAACACCAAACTGTGCCCTTCCATGTTTAGAATCCATGTGCATGCAAGACAGCCCTTCGCTACTACTAAGTGTGTGAGCATGCCCAGTACGACGTTGTGTAGATGGACACACAGTACACTCCAAACGGACGTGTGATACTAAGTGTGTGAGCATGCCCAGTGACACCTTGTGTTGGTTATGTGCCTCTGTGTATGGGCATGGCCACTGAAATCCTGTATAGCGATGGTGGTCATCCAGGCAACAGATGTCCATACCCCACGTCAGGATGGATTCCTACATTGAACACACTGGTTGACTGTCTTGAAGGGTGTACTGTCTGTGGCGCATCTCGTATCTATGTAGTGTTGTAATAGTGCTCCGTAGATAGGCAGCTGTCCCGCTCACTGCCGTGTGTTTGTCTACGTCTACCTTGGAACAGTAATATGCTTTTAGACTGCTCACTCTCTATACATTCCCTATCGGTGTCTTTGCCTTTGTGGATGATGTCATCCACCTAGAAGTATGCCTCTGGGAGTGCTGTGTTCCAGTAATCTCGGTAGTGCATTCTGTAACTGTGTAATGCTGTAATGTGCGAAGGTAGTTAGGTGTATGTTCGACTCCCAGCCCTGCCAAGTGTGTGTGTTTCCAGCTGCCTGGGGACAGAGTAATGCTTTTAGATGGCTCACTCCCCATACATTCCCTATTGGCGTCTTTTCCTCTGCGGATGATGTCATCCACCTAGAAGTATGCCTCTGGGAGCGCTGTGTTCCAGTAATCTCAGTAGTGCATTCTGTAACTGCATAATGTTGTAGTGTGATAAGGTAGTTAGGTGTATGTTCAACTCCCAGCCCTGCCAAGTGTGTGTGTGTGTGTGTGTGTGTGTGTGTGTGTGTGTGTGTGTGCGTGTTTCCAGCTGCCTGGGGACAGAGTAATGCTTTTAGATGGCTCACTCCCCATACATTCCCTATCACCGTCTTTGCCTTTGCCTTTGCGGATGATGTCATCCACCTAGAAGTATGCCTCTGGGAGTGCTGTGTTCCAGTAATCTTGGTAGCGCGTTCTGCAACTGCATAATGCTGTAATGTGATAAGGTAGGTAGGTGTATGTTCGACTCCCAGCCCTGTCAAATGTGTGTTTCCAGCTGCCTGGGGACAGAATAATGCTTTTAGATGGCTCACTTCCCATACATTCCCTATCGGCATCTTTTCCTCTGCGGATGATGTCATCCACCTAGAAGTATGCCTCTGGGAGTGTTGTGTTTCAGTAATCTTGGTAGCGCGTTCTGTAACTGCGTAATGCTGTAGTGTGATAAGGTAGTTAGGTGTATGTTAGACTCCCAGCCCTGCCAAGTGTGTGTGTTTCCAGCTGCCTGGGGACAGAGTAATGCTTTTAGATGGCTCACTCCCCATACATTCCCTATCGGCATCTTTGCCTTTGCGGATGATGTCATCCACCTAGAAGTATGCCTCTGGGAGTACTGTGTTCCAGTAATCTAGGTAGTGCATTCTGTAACTGCGTAATGCTGTAGTGTGATAAGGTAGTTAGGTGTATGTTCAACTCCCAGCCCTGCCAAGTGTGTGTGTGTGTGTGTGTGTGTGTGTGTGTGTGTGTGTGTGTGTGTGTGTGTGTGTTTCCAGCTGCCTGGGGACAGAGTAATGCTTTTAGATGGCTCACTCCCCATACATTCCCTATTGGTGTCTTTGCCTTTGCTGATGATGTCATCCACCTAGAAGTATGCCTGTGGGAGTGCGGTAATACTGAAACTTGGTAGCGTGTTCTGTTACTTCGTAATGCTGTAGTGTGGTAGACTAGACAGGTAGGTTCTCGATTCCAAGGCATAGCAGGTGTGTGTGTTTGGCAGTTATACCGTATGTGTTGGTATCTGTGGGTGGCTAGCTGTGGGATGTGTTCAGTGTGTTGTGTTGCTGACCTACATAGTATCCACAGCCCGCATATTCTGCCAAGATACTGGGTTGTCAACACATACATTCGCCAATAGGTCTGGTGAGCAAATGTCAGCAGCCCTACTCTTACCCTTGATAGAGTCTGACCCGTGTGATGCAACAAAACACATGTGCCTTAATAGTAACAACACTACATGATGCAGGTGGCACATGTAGTTTCCTTTTCATTCCTGTCTAATGCTTTGCTGTCATGTGGTCCGCTGTGATATATATGCAATATCTACATATGTGTGTACATGTATATGTGTGTATGTATATGTATATATATATATATATATATATATATATATATATATATATATATATATATATGTATGTCTATATGTATATATGATATATGTAGATATAGAGAGATAGACATAGATGTGAACATATATGTCTGGGGACATCAGCACTATTGAATGTTTGTGCCGGATGATCTGTACGTGATAACCTGGGATGTATGTATATCTGCCATGGCGTGGTGGTAATGCACATCGTCTGTTGTGTGCAGGGTCACGGGTTGTAGTTGTGTAGACACCGGTTATTTTGTTGCTGGGAAGACCATGGGACATCGAATATGGTGATAGTAAGGCACCTGTTGCCAGTTGTGTACGGATCTGAGCGACACTGAGCAGTGGTTATTAATTTGGAGGTTCGGTATGGGTCATATGACTATTCATTAGAAGACTATACTTTGCAGATGAGGTTGACAATAGTGTATACCATTTATCCCCAGGGTGTGATGCAGGTCCCTGGAATGTATGTGTGTAGTTAGCCAGGTGCAGGGCTCGAATATAGTTGACAGCATGGGAGGGGGGGCAGGCATACTGTATGTACATTGCAGAACTGTGCCTCGGATGTGCTCCTGCCTTAACATGCCTAAGCTAGGGGTGTGCCTATACTTGCCTGGTGACATTGGGAGGGACGACAGCAGTGGTGGGGTAGTCAGGGTGTACAGGCTGCACAAACAGGTAATGATCAGCACAATCAGCAGATGACATGGCCAGCCCGTACCTGAATGGTACAGTAAAGTGAGCAAGCGGCATACACACAGGTTTCTTCCGCACTCTACACCACCGGTGTATACCTGCGGGGACATGTCATGACACAGTCCAACCAAATGAGAAGGGCTGCAGCAGGCAACATAAACCAACATGTGCAGGAGGCTGAGGGCAGTGAGGATGTGTATGCTGTCGAACAACCCTTACTGGGGTGACATAAGACTTTATAGACCCAGGGTGACTTACCAGGGGCTACATGAGCTGGGGATGATGGAGCACTATGGGGTGGATAGAGACCTCCTACAGCGGCTTGTTGACCTGTGCCTGCCACACCTGACACAAACAGGCCGAGGGAAACCCATCACAGTGGATACCACGGTATGTGTTGGCCTAGGTGTACTAGCCACAGGTACCTCACACAGCACAACTGGGGATATCATGGGTATCTCACAAGCATCTGCATCCAGAGTATTGCACCAGTTCACAGACGCCATGTCAACACATGCTAGTGAGCACGTACATGTCCTCAACACACGTGATTAGTAGACCAGCAATATGCATCAGTTCAACCACATGGCGGACTACCCTGGGGCATTGGGTGCTATAGCCTGCACACACATACACATGGAAGCACCACCCGGTGTGCGGGGTATGGCCTACAGTCACTGCAGGGGCATTCTCTCCAACAGCTAGGCCATATGCGATGGCCAGGGCATGACAATGAATGTGTGTGCTGTCTGCCCTGGAAGCTATGATGATTCCAATATATGGCATCTGACACAGCTATATTACACCAATGCCAATATGGACATCCCCTACAGTCTCCTAGCGGGGGATGCTGGGTAAACACTGGTGTCGTGGCTAATGACACCCATCAGCAATGCACACACACCTGAACACTCACACATATAATTGTGCATGTGTTTAGGATGCTCAGTTCACGGTTCTGGTATCCAGACACATCCGGTGGAGCCCTGCAGTATTCACTAGCTACATTCACACAAGTTGTTATGGTATTTTCTATGCTACACAATCTTATCCTGCAGTAACAGTTGCAGTAGGAACAGCATGGGGCAGGGCCACACAGCCCAACACCACTGCCAAGGCCTGTACAGGCACAATGTGACTTGGCGAAGGAACTACCTGAGCAGGGCACAGTCGGCGAAAGGCCGTGCACAGTATGACCTGCCCTTGGCAAAGAGGCAACACAAGACATATGCACTGACACAGTAGGTACCCACGGATTTCCCCTCTCTGACCCGCACACAGTACAATGGATGCCAAACATGACACTACCCGTGCTCGGCCATGTATAGCAGGTGCACTGTGTGCATCCGACATAGGTAGCCCTCCAGCACCGTCCTCAGGTCCAGAACACCCCCAGGGTATGTCTATCGACCTAACAATTGGCAGATGTATTAGAATGTGAATTTACCCATTGCTATGGTATGTATGTGAGCATACAAGTGACTGTGGTGGCCAAATGTTAGGGCAGCAGACAGTACACATCCATAATGGCACCATGACCTCTGTAGCACATACAGGGATCACAATGGTAGCCATTAGTACACAGGGTGTCCTAACCCACTGCAGATTATGGGCTGACCATCATGTGTGTCCGTACAGCCCACACACGTTCCATGCAGCTGGACAGGTGTGGACCAATACAGACAAATGATATACAATGGCCTATGGATATGCCCAATGAATGGCCCCAACCCCCTAAGACACACACAGACTACAGCAGGCCAGGCAGTTTGATGTAGGTTGTGAAAGCTAGGACGTCCAACACCACTGTGCTGGTATTTAAAGCTGGGATCTGACGTACAATGGTATCCCTCCAACCAGCAATTTAGGTAGGTCCACACACTGACATGGAGTACCTGGCATACCAGTACAGTAGTGGCAGATGTGTACAACTGTCAGCTGTGCCCCCCCCGTCCAACCTACACATGTGAGGAGGTCCTCATCCCACCCCCACCTGAAATAAAAAAGACCACAGTAAAGAACTTCTCGAAAGCCGACTTCACACTTCTAAAGACTAGTGTGGTCTCCTTTAAGGCCCCCGCCGGGCGGAAAACAGTACTCAAGCCGCTGAATCACTTACAAATGCCTTCTACCAGCACCTGCAGGACTGCATGGATAAGGCAATCCCAAGCAAAACAAAGACTCTTTGTACCAAAGGCAAGCGTCCAGTCTGGTGGACCCCAGCCATAAACAAACTCTACAACAAAAGGAGGAAGCTACTACAAGATAGAGCAAAATCCTTAAAAGGTAAGACACCCTTGATCACTATAAGTATAAAACTAAGAGCTCTCATAAAATCATCCAAAGCAAATTTTGAGAGAAAAATAGCTAAAGACTCAAAAGACAATCATAAGGCCTTCTTTAGCTATGTTAGAAACCTGGGAGGAACCTCCCAGATATGCTCAGAACTAGTTCAAAATGATGTGAAGATTACTGATCCTACAGACATTGCCAACATACTGGCTGACAGGTTCAGTGCAAACTTCTCCTCCCCCAAAAGGAGAGATAACTATACCAGGTGATTGCAGACCCCCAAACAACTCCAACGTCCAAGTGAGAACTGCTCTCCACAAAGCAAAAAACACAGCATCCATGGGACCTGATGGTGTCCCCAGCTGTGTGCTCCACGAACTCAACGAGGAATTAAACCCACAGCTAGGACAGCTGTTTAATCATAGTCTTACCTCTGGATACGCACCAGGAGTGGCGCACTGCAACTGTGGTCCCACTTCACAAAGGCGGTGCCTCCACCGACCCTGGAAATTACCGCCCATTAGCTTGACAAGCCTTATCTGCAAAGCCATGGAGAGGATCATAATGGACCTCATAAATAAAGACATAGGGAATTTGCAGACTTTGGATCCATCCCAGTTTGGCTTTGTCAAAGGCAGATCATGCCTTCTAAACTTGGTTGACTTTTTCAAACAGTCACCAAAGCCATTGATGAGGGAAAGGCAGTCCATACAGCCTACCTCGATCTGGCGAAGGCCTTCGATACAATACCCCACTCGGGTATCATTGAAAAACTCATCAGCTTAAATGTTAACCCATACATCACAAGATGGATTGCAAACTGGCTGAGTGACAGAACCCACAGGGTCAGAGTTGCTGGCGCCATGTCAGACTCAAAGCCTGTCACAAGTGGTGTACCACAGGGCTTAGTCCTGGGCCCACTCTTGTTTGGCATCTACTTTTCCAAGTACAAGCAAACACAGGAGGGTTATGGCTGACAAAGTTTGCAGATGACTGCAAACTGGGCGCCATAGTAGAAAACACATCTGACACAGATATCCTTCAGAAGGGTCTCACAGAAACGGATAACTGGTGCCAGAGCCATGGCCTAAAGTTAAATGCCAAAAAATGCATAGTCATACCCTTGGGAAAAACAAGGTTACCCCTAGCTACCAAATAGGTGGCAATCCACTGAGCATAGAAGAAGTTATCAGGGACCTGGGGACCCAGGTTGATAGTAGCCTGTCATTCGACACCCATGTAGCTAAAGTAGTTAGGAAGACCTTCTACATTGCCCACCTTATCATGAAGGGATTCTCATCTAGATCAAGGGAGGTCATAGTCTCCCTATACTCATCACTCATCAGACCAATGATTGAGTACAATGCCCCATTCGAATGTATCTGACCCGACACTTGCAGCAGCTGGAGAGGCCACAAAGTTCCTCACCAAAAGGATAAAGGGTCTCAAACATCTGTCCTATGCTGCCCGACTGAAAGAACTCCAGCTCTATTCAGTCGCTTACCGCTTGCTCAGAGGTGACCTTTGCCTAACATACAAGGCCATGTCAAACCCAGATTTGATGAATATGCTTCACCTCAAAAAATCTAGATCCGTCAGAGCCACAAGGGCGGGAGACTTAAACCTTGACACGGCTATTAATAGGACGCGCTGGAGGGATAGATTCATCACCCAAAGACTCCGTATGCTGTGGAATAAAATCCCAGTATATGTGAGGCAGAGCACCTCGCTGGCCTTGTTCAAGAGAAATCTTGACCAATGGATGGGAGATCGCAGATATACCCCAGGGATTACCTCAGTGTCACTGCTCAACAGAGGCACAGCAAAATAATGGGTATAGTTCCCCATACTAAAGGGGTGGCGTAAGCCACAAAACTATGGGCTAGGCTTGTAAATGCCCTCGGGCAGATAGCCTAGTATAAACCTATGAACCTATGAACCTATGAACCACCCACGGTGCTATGTAGGACTGTGGTTGCGGTCGGATGTCCCCCCACGCTATGCAGACATATAGCAACTGTCAATGCCACATGACCATTAGCTACCCTGCAGACAGAGCATGACACCTGTCTGTGTAGAACGGAGGGGTCAGCAACACAGTACTAACTATAAAAAAAAAAAAGGTAATCTGGTGAAGCGTGGATAGTTTCTACGTGAAAGTGCTAATTTCTTCCTGGATCCTAATAAAACTGCTTTGGAACAAATTTACTGGATTGGACTCGATATTCTGTGACATTGATCTTGTGAACACCGTGGTTGGTAACTCTCGTTCCGTTTCTGTGACAGTACTATCTGGACATGTGACACGTGAGACAGTTGATCATACTTGGCATGCTCACACACATGACGGTATGATGGTAATGTCAGTCGACAATACGCATAACAGTCATACTGGGCATGCTCACACACTGAAACACAGGACGACCAGGCATGCATGCACCACTGGTCCGGACATATCTGCCAGTACATTGCTATACTGTTGGATGACTGCGCTGTATGGTGTGTGTGTGGTCTATTGTCTGTACATATGCCATGGTCTATTGTTAATTCACATGAGCTATGTGCGCAGGGTACTGCTACCAACACGTGAATAGGGTGGTTCTTTGTTTGCGGACAGACCGACGCCTTTGGATATGGAATGGGTAAGGCATATTCCAGCAGGTGGGAGCAGTTGTGCATGAGTTTGCACAGTGTTAAGCACTACTGACCTCTGGTTACAGCAGCTTATACCCGTTCAGACTCCACATTTCTTTGACAGTGCACTACTGGCATACTGGTAGACAAACACGCTTACAGCCGCTCGCTCACTGACATTTCTGCTTACATTTGTCACTCATTCTGGGTGTGTGTGATCCCTTGTGATGCGTATTACATCGGACTACATGACTACAGTATTGGGTATGTGTAACCATTTGACGACGGTAGGCCTTCCACTGTACGGACTCGGCAGCCTGTCCAGTGACGTAATCATATAATATGCGTGTTCCTCATACAATTTGCTCCCAAACAGCCTGATACATGGGAACCGATACTCTGCAATGCTGACATGTGAATATGATTTTGTTAACGCAGCTGTCCACCGAGTCATGCTACCGCATACCTACTGTACATTTTCCACCTTTCAGATTGCACGACGGGAGACTGTAGGAGTGACACCTTTCCCACTTTGCATGGGACAGTCCCTCATTAGGCATATGTCATGTGACAATATACTCTAGCCATTGCAACTGTCCTGATTAGGGGACATTCTCATGTTGTACGTGTCTGTAGTGGTTGCTTGTTACAGGTCTTGTATACCTGACACTTTGATATGTTATATATAGTTGGATAAGCAACTTTACTGCTGCTAAACTACGCTTTGATTTGTGCCGATATGTATATTTCTGTACTATGCATGGCTGTAAGTATGTTCTGCCCTGGTATGTCTGACATTTCTACAGAGCAGGTTCCACTTTGGCCATTCAGAATGGTGGCAGCCCTATAGATCCTATATGTAGAGCTATCACATGTGTCAAGGCAACACATACCAACAGCCAGTGGAAAACTGACGACTTCCACGGTTTGCATACATTAAGGTTATTCTTGCAGGATTATAATTGCTAATACTGTTTCCTATTACATGTAGATGTTTCTGATACAACAAATTAATTTCTGACACCACTACACACACTATATAGCCTTGTTTCCCGAACTCACAGGCCATGTGCCATAACAGTCATTTTGCAGGACACAACTGCCCAGACGGATGTGTTCCTCAAAGGCGTACGGGTGTTGAACCTCATCTATTATGCTATCATCTACCTAAGCTGGTCAGCAAATTATGCACTTTCTGTCACTAGCAGACCTCACATACCAATGGGTGTGAATGAACACTGTATCAGGAACAATGCATAACACCCTGTGGGACACATTTAGATGATTGGTTCTATTAACCAGACACATTTACAGTCACAGAGCATATGTATTCATTCACGTTTGTCGAGGTACATGCTGTTTATGACTCATACGTGTTGTCATCTGTCATTACCTGTATTCTGCCATCTGTCCACCTAATATCACCAGTTCTGGAAGTGTTTAGTTGGACTTTGTTACATTCTGATTCATAACTATGGACGTCCATGCTAATCGGGTACACGGCACTGATTTGGTCTCTATGTATTCCCCTGATGGTTTACAGACTATCCGGTAGATGTGCTCTTCAGGTTTGGGAGGTGTAGGCGTATGCTATGCCCACACAGGAATATTAATGACTTCCACTGGGCGGGCCATCTACATCTCTGCCAACAAGCACCTGCACACTTAAGCCCATTATTGCATACCCCTGGTCCACCTACCTGGCACCCCTCTACAGCAGTCATGACAAATACTTTCTGCGAGCGCAGCTGGGGTATGAGCACACCCCTACACATTGCCCACTCTCCCTGTCTCGGGATACATGTCGTACGTTATATGTCAACCCATGTATTATCACACTTGCACAACCTAATGTTCCATGTACACCTACATCCTGCTCGCATCGATGACAACAGGTTCACACATACCCTGAATTTTTGGGGTCCCGCAAGGGACTCCGTTATCCATGTTTAAACTGTAGACCTCGCAGATCTCTCCCACTGGTACTTTCCTACCGGTGTTTTGGACAGCGGCAGTGTATTGATCTGTATTGCCCGTCTGTATGTCTGACCGGCCTAGCTGGGTGGTGTGGGGGGTATAACGTTTATTTATTGGACCACCCAGTCACATATGCCCGGGCTGTAGATATGTTACCTGTAATTGCTGTAAAGTAACCTAGTTATGTACATGTGTATATCTACAATGACATATATATTTGTTTTGTGTGTATGTCTATATATCAATACCTGTTGTTTGTGTATATATATCTATCTATATATATATCCGTAGTATATCCTTGTGTGTATATATATATATATATATATATATATATATATATATATATATATATATATATATATCTGTATAAATATATCTGTGTATATAAATTAATATATATATATATATATATATATATATATATATATATATATATATATATACGTTTTTATCTATGTATACATCTGTGTGTCTGTTAACCTATACATTTCCCGGACATAAACACTTACACATGCGTATTGGGTTTTATCCCTGCTTCAACAGCATACTATTGCCTTAGTCATTATGACAGTGACACTTTATTCCGGTGAACTTGTGATCAGTATATTGCACGTTATACAGCGGACAGATGTCGCACGGTTTTCATGTCTGGGGTGCCGCTGATAAGTGTGATGTGATACAGTGTCATTTGACCTATTACTCGTATGCGCAGCCTATTATTCTTGCTACTGTGTTTGTTTCTGTGCACATTCATATTATTACTGTTGATAGAGTGAGTGTTTTTGTTACTGAGATTGTACGTCAACATATTGATGTCTTCATGTAGTTGTGTCTTTCTGCTTTTCCCGATTTGGGGTTGTCACAGCAGAACTCCATTCCGCTCATGGGTGACGTATAGGTTTTACGTGCTGGGCTGCCAGCCCTGACGCACAACTTCGACAACAATACACCCATTCATGCATGTCTCCACGCAAACGACGCTCTATCTGGGAATCGCGCCTACATACTAGCTGACCTCCACGGGCCACTCCATTGCACCTGGCGCAACATAAACTAGCACTCCTGTGTCCATAATAGCATATCCATAGTTTCTCCAGCACACCCGTGTTGAGTTTCCACGCATAACAGCCATTATACACCTGATATCGCAGCCATGACACACTTTTACACATTGCCCTCTCCAGAGCATTGGGGTCCTACACACATTTTGTACCACCTCGTGTATTCACAGGCTCACCATCCATTCATATTTGCACATACGTGCCTTTCCTGGTGTTATGGATTATGAATGGTTTGTGGGTTACAAGTGTAGGTGGTCGCAACGTGTACTACATTCCATCTGTTTATAATGTTGATGTAACACTTCAACGATGTTATGGCCACTGGTATAACCCTGCCTCTGGTGTGAATAGCGGTGCTCTACTCACACTTGTGCAGCTTTATCTGACATGCGCTGTGAGCACTTTATAATTCCTTACTTGCTCTAGATTCCCTTCACAACCCTTATGTTTGCTTTCGTCTTTCGGCGTTCCTTTTATATATATATATATATATATATATATATATATATATATATATATATGTATATATAGATATATATAGATATATAATTGCATATTTCTGTTATGTCTGTGGATATTTATCTATACACACATCTATCTATCTATCTATCTATCTATCTATCTATCTATCTATCTATATAAAAGTTACAGCTGTACAAGACAACACATATTTGCTATGCTAATAGCTGCGTACACCCGCGCAGGTGCACTTGCATCTACTTATTTTGAGTTACATATGTTTACTGGCACTTCTTTGGGATTACATGTGCCTTATTCCTTATGAAAGTACCACTTTGATTGATGGAATCCGGTTAACGGACCCATGCGAATGCGGTCACCTTTACATGTATAAATGTTGGCTTTACAGCACAGAGGCATTCATTACACAATTAATATGTGCTATAGTCATACTTGAACCGGGAATGCCTTTACGTTAGGTGGATGCTCTAACCACTACACTATTGTTGTTCTGGTTCATTTTTTATGTATACCCATGGTTCATAGCTACTCTGACATATGCCTCACCGCTTCCCTTACACAGCAGGCATCCAGCTGGGAAAACCGCAGTACTACACTCACGACATTCCCTGTTTCCTACTGCACTGGACCTGTGCTGCATGTCTACTCACTCCAAGGATATTCAGAACTCCTACGCTTATAGTCTTCGCACATACACGTGTTGGATTGTCAGGGTGTTCATGTGCTGGTCCAGGTTTATGCTCGGCCAACTGGTGACTAGAACTGCCCTGGCATTGTTCAAATATCAGATGTAGCACATGGACAGAGTTAGTCCATATTTTAACATTCTACTTGTGTTTACAGATACAGGCGTTTGGGCACCTCTGACCACATTATTAGGTCGGCACTACATAATTTAGGGCGGGGAGTGGTTCCACTACATAATGCAGGGTGGGGGGGGGGGTTTCCACATGTTTCCCTTCCCATATGACTATTTCATTCATTTATAGATACAATGGATATTATTCTGGACATCAGTTATAAATTCACTACAGGTATGCAATAGTACTGTCAATAGATGTGATAGTTGGTTGGTGTACTTATGTGTACGGACCTCTGTGATATTCGGGGACTCATTTCTACAGTGGCAGGGACAAGGCTATGACAACTCAGGGACAACCACGGACACTTCTACCATATTAGTACTATTAACTTGGAACGTGTTGACAGATTCATAATACTACTAATTTTCTGCAGCTAAATGCGTCTATTACTCTTCATTGTTGTAAGTAGTCATTCTCATTCAACACCTTTCCTCCAAAGGTCACTGGCTTTGTGAGTGGTTAAGAGGCTGGCCAGTTATTGTGCGAATGCTCTGACCATTGGTAGCGTTGACATTGTCATATGTACAGATTGGGATATATTCTGGGGACTAGGGTTGCCACCTTTTCAAATGGCGAAGGTGGGACATTTTCAGAACATGCATCAGATTTTACAGGCTGACACATACCCACGGTCAGTACAAAGGATACAAATTTACTTTTTTGCCTAAATAAAAGCTTATTCTTGTAGCGGTTTAGTTGCTTATTCTGTTTCTTGTAACATTTAGGTATTTTAGATACAGAAATAATTATTTTATGCAACTATTACATAACATATGGGACATAATTATGTCCTACAATCTCAGGACATTTGCCATTTTTAATATTTTTTGTCAGGACACAACTGCCCAAAGAGGGACTGTCCCTCGCAAAGTGGGACAGGTGGTAACCCTACTGGGGGCACCAGATTGTTTAGGCCAACACATAGCCACGGTCAGTGCAGGTTTAGAACATTCATTAGTTTCCTAGCTGTGAGCCTATACCTTTAGCACTTTTGTTGTTTGCCTGTTTCTTGTATGAATTATGTTTATTCTATCCTGACGTGACCGCTTTAGGCAACTGTTACATGCAGTATGGTACATAGTTATTTCCTACAATCACAGGACATTTGGCATTGTATCATTGTTGGTCAGGCACACCTACACACACAGTAATTGTCCCTCACACAGTGGATCAGGGGGTATCCTGTTTATGTCAGTGCCTTCATCACATTTATTCCATGTGCCACTATGCAAATGTGTGCAATATATTCTCTCGCTTATTCGTGTCGGGACATGTGCATCACGGGCAGGTGTTTGATCCTGGGTAGTAGGTTCTGCATGACCATCTAGGGCTGGACAGTCTCGTGCACCACTACTGCACATTCCAACTTGTGTCCAGATGTCTACAGGACTGGACATCATGTCTTGATACCCATTCTAATGTTTACACAGGTTACTTATCCCATGAGGGATATCCAAAAATTTAACAAGACCGATAATAACAAGACCGATACCGACCATTCTTCTGGCATTACAAAAATGTGCTGAGGGTTTTACATGTAAGGGATACATAGTTTGCAATCCTGAAACTGCCTAGCGTGACACTATCTACTACATATGCATAGTGGTCACTATGTGCAGATGTGGCTGCATCAAACTAGTAGGCCAAGTATGGCTGGATTTGGTGGACATTCAGGTATGGGGGCGGGTTGTGTGCTGCGGAGGGGATGCTGGGTAGTCCATTATGCATCCAGGTGTGTTGCATTTGATATGGCCAGTTCCATCAGGACCAATCTGTGGGTATGTGCCGGTGACATGTCTGTACATTTGTATCGCACATTTTAATATTCATATGTTTGTGGGATTGTGCTCTATAGTATGGCCTGTCTGGTTGTATTGCAGATGTGTATACATGTTTTTGTGTTTCGTTCTGCTTCACCCGCTGCTCCCTCATATACCTCCAGTTCACCTATTCTGCATACGACACAGTCTCGCCTTTGAGGATTATACCATTACCCATCCCCCCCACACACATATTCCTGACACTCCATCCATCACTGCTTTGGTTGATGGCCCATGACACGGTCAAGGTAACACATTGCATAACCTACATATGTCAGGTACCTGTATGGTTGTGTAGACTACCCTGCCATGTTTGACCTTCCACATGCTATATCTCACGCACATAGGTACACGCCCATACTTAACTTTCATGACATGGTTGGTATACCCGGGTAATACCCGTTCAACTGTGACACATCCTGACAAGTTCGGCTTGGATCGCAGATGTGCGGATTTTGGCCGACTGTTCTAATCATTGGTAGGTGCCACCTTTTCCTATGTCCAGGATGGGATATATTCTGGACACATATCCGATTGTACTGGACAACATGTACCCACAGTCAACGCTACGGATAATACTGTTCCTTTCAGCCTACATGTTGCCTTATTGTTGTAGCGGTTTATATGCTCCTTCTGTTTCGTTTACATGCTTATTCTATTTCCTGTCACATATGGTATGTTAAATACGGACATACCTATTGTATGTGACTATTATAAGCGTTGTGGGATATAATTCGGTCATACGGTTGCTAGATATTTACATTTATTGTGTTTTTTGTTATGGACACATCTGCCCAGCTGTGTACCCTCCCTCACAATATGGGTCAGCTGGTGACCCTGACCATTGGGCTGGACGTACCTATTGGTGGCGCGCTAACATATGATGCGTTTCACTTCCACTTGGTATAACTATCTACATTGCGCTGGACTACGGGCACACGGTTTTCCATGTCATTTGTTCGAGGGATAGGGACCCGTTATTCCCTACCGTGCATTTGTGTTTGCTTCTTCATTTTGTGTTCGCAGGAACTGTCTTGCATGCTTTGCATACATTTCAGTATCCACTGACACTGACAGATGTGATTACTATTGCTTGCAAATTGTTATATGCAAGCATTTTAGGTTGCACGTCGACAGCTGACATTTACACCTCCGTGCGGCACTTCGACACGCCCTATGCACTCACGCTCCTTTCCTATGCACGTGGCTGTGGCGGCAGCGCGCCTTCATTAATATGCATTTGACACTACTGCGCCATCTTCACGCCACACGGTCGGCGCAAGCCTAACGCCGGCCTTGCACCAAGCTTCATGAATCCCGGGTGCAATTTATTTCCTAGCACCTTCAGACGATAAAACTGGTCTTCCTCAGTATTCAGGCTGACTGAGGGCAACCTGCCAGCAGATTACCCTAATGTAATGACTGCAACAGTGAAACATGAAGAACATCTGGAGACTGGTTTAGATGTGGTAATAGCCATCACTGCTGTAATTTCAGAAGGCTCCTCCATAAAGAAGAAAGGAATATATGATTACTGCTCCGCCCATGTCTTACAATCCAGCCCACAGAAAGGAAGGAATTAATGACTGCCACACTTGGACCGTAGTGCTGACAGCTTTCTAAAGTCAATCCACTTAAAATATTTTTCTGATTTTTATAAAAAAAAAACATGTTCTGTATGAAATAAGAAATGTACAGCCAGTTTTGGCATTCATTTTCTGGTAAATATACTGCTGTTTCAACATGGAAAAGGGATCTCTTGCTTCAGTAGGTGTGGCTGCATAGTATGGATTAAATTAGACTTTTTACAAATCTTGTAAATATCCCCTTCCAACATTTTATAGTGCTCATGTGTAGAACTGTAGCTAGCTTATCTGATGCCATGTGAATTTCTCCAAACTGGTGCCTCCAACTTAAAGTTGAGGACCAAAACCAGAAAAAAAGACCTTCTCAAGTTGAGGGCCAAAAAGGAAAAAAACTCTTCTGCAGCCCTGTAACTATAGTAAGAAGTTGCTACAACTGGCTGGAGCAAGTAGCTTACTACAATTACTAACTCAGACTCACAAACTGAGTTCTTCAGTTATGACTGCAAAAAGCAGTACTGGCATTCATTTATAAAGCTACTGTACTCCCGTATCATTGGCAACTGCTGATCATTCATTGGTACCTGCTGGTCATTCATTGGTACCTGCTGGTCATTCATTGGTCCCTGCTGATCATGCCCTTTAACAGCTTATTTCATGGGTAGCTTGCTCCTTAACCATGTCCTACTTATAGCTCTATTCTCGTGTATCTGATACCACAGTCATTCGCTAACCAAATAATAGCTAACATTTATGCATTTTTTTACAGAACGTACACCAAACTGCAATAAAACAATTAGTTAAAGAATGTGTCCTTTATAAAAATAGCATTGCTCTGCTGGTTAGATGATTTCCTTACTACTCAATTTGTTTTGAAACATTTCTTTTATTGCACTGAATACTAGTTGTTCTGTAAGTCTTTCAAAGAGCAGCACAACAATTTATTTATTATAAATAATTTAATAAATACTCAGACGTTTACAAGTGTTACAGCAGATGATAAATGCATGGTAAACAATTAAGAGTCAAAAGCAATGTAGAATCAGTAAGCTTTAATAAAGTATCAGTGTCAAAATACATTTTCTTAGATTAATACACCCATACAACAACAGCAATGTTAAAAATATTTAGCAACAGGAGATAAATGGAAGTTAAATCTATACTTTTGATTAAACAGTAGACATTCAGTATTACTAAAATTATTTAGAAGACTGCGTACACTTCTGTCTCCTTTAACTGCAAGACAGCAGGAAGGAACTTGCCAGTGTTTAAACAAACAGCAGAAATACATCAAATGTTCACATGCTATGGCATTTTGTACTACAAAGCCACCAAAGCTAATCCACAAAGCCTCCATTTTGACTGTCACTCTACATTTTCGACACCTGTCAAAACTACCATAACAAAATATCTACAGTTTTCAGGCATGTTGGAATATTTTAATTTCAATACTTTTAAACCTGACCTTAATGCAAAAATATAAAATAAAGCATGGCAGTCAGATTTTCAGTGCACCATAAAATTGTTAAAATTGTAAAATGACCTATGCTATTAAGTATGAGTGAATTTAGTTCTGGTTCTTTCTGTGGAACCTCACGCTTCACTCTCCTGGCAGTTCAGCTGAATACAAGTTAATTAACCAAACTGACCCACTGTAATGGTGAATGAAGAAAACACCTGTTCAGCCCTTTTAGAAATAGACACAAGATATTTCAGAGATGAATTCTTGATCTCTTAATGATATATCTAACCAGTAAGTTATAGACCACACTCACAGAACAATTACAATATTATTTCTTTGTGGCCTAATTACTTGGCCTGGGGCCTCAGATTTTCTTAAACATGTATCTATTAGTTTAAAGTAAACTGTTTATGCCTTACAGTACATATTTTTCAAATACCACTATTTTGAACACCTTGCCAGCAGCATGCAGGGGATTCCACTATGAAATATCGACTTCTTGAAAGTCGATATTCCAAAAGAACAACAAATAAAGAGTCCAAAATACAAAAGGGCAACAAACTCCTTTGTTCCTTGCTTTTTTTGCACGCCTCTGATGTGAGGGTTACGCCTCCCCACATTCCCCTGAACTTATATATGCCAACTCTATGCTCACATCAACTCAAAGAAGGGACAAATTGCCGAAAAGAAGTGAACAATTCTGGCACATAATTAGAAATTGCAATGGTAATGATGTCCTATGAGAAAAAGTATTTGGTGTTATGCCATTCATTTTTTTTTCTGCAGGCCACTGATCACATGTAAAGAAGCCCATGCAGGGTCATAAAAGAATCTGAGAATTCTCCACACAAGTATATTTTAATGGGATTTATAAGCTTGTGTGCCTACTTATAAGGCACAGTTTACGTATATCTACGTATATGTCTATATATATATATATATATATATATATATATATATATATATATATATATAGACATATACATACATACGTGTGTGTGTTTATGTGTTTGTCATTAGCTTCTACTCAACATTCTTTTACAGACTTTTGTAGACTATTTAGCAGCTTGACATAACAGAGAAACCCATCTACTTTCCAGCTAAAAGACTATTATAAAAGAAGTTTTTCCATTGTAACATGGTTATCAAAACAATATTTGTTAAACAGCTGTTCGGTGAATTTATTGCACTTCAGGGACCACAAAGAATTAAAGGCAACATATGACAGAATATCTTTTTTTTTTTTTTGAAAAGGTGGTTCAGACACTGCTAAAAATAAACCAAAAATATATATAGTTGTATATTTTTTTCTTAAATGATACCAAGTTAAACATTTGTGGACTGATTAATGTAATGCAAAAGAAGACATAACGGATTTCTCCAAACAGTAATATTAGTTTTGTCCTGCACTGTTGCCCTCCACATATCTGCATTCCACACAGGAGACATTTAATAAGTAATTGCCTACTGTGACAATAAGATGATTATAAAGGATGGTTATGTGAACAGGACTCCGTTCTGATTTCTGTTTTTAGGTATTACTAAGTACCAATACAAGATAAATACTAAACACCTACAGTACAAAATTTAAAAAGCTTAATACTTTGTTTAAAAAAGCCACCAAATAAGGACAATTCAAGGAATGCTACAGTGTGCAACTTTTCACATACATCCACATATATTGCAGTTTCTCTTTTATATTTTATTTCTAATGATAGCAAAAAGTACAAAAAGTGCAACAGTTAATGGCAAAGTACATCACTTAAAGAAAGAAAAATATGAGAATTGTCTTTGAAAAAAGAAAAGTTACTAGCATAATACAGACATTTTGGTAGAGTAGCTTAATTCTTTGTGTGAGCATGTGCATGTGTGTATATTTGTGTGTGTGTGTGTGTGTGTGTGTGTGTGTGTGTGTGTGTGTGTGTGTGTGTGTGTGTGTGTGTGTGTGTATGAACGCTTACAAATGTGTGTGTGGGGGCAAAACAAACATTTATAGACAGCATGTGACCATTCCAATTATCCTAAAAAGTGCACATGCATATTTTCATGGACACGCACACATACACATCTTCACTGTCTTAAAGAATTCAAGGCAGCAGCATTCAGAAAAGAAAGATGAGAACAAAATATGTGAAGATATAAAAGTAAGATAAAATGTTTCAAAGAAGAAGAGGATCTTTATTAAAACAGAGAAATTACTACAGCAGTTAGACATTTTTATGTCTGAATGATATCAAATAACTTCAAAAAGGCCACTATGTGTTGACATGGACATGTCTGACATTTAAATCTTTAAGATATATCGATTATACAGATATTCTACTTGTAAAAATACAGATAAAAATTGAAGCTGTTATTGCAGAACTACTTAGGTTGCTTGGTCAAGTGCTATGAGTAGGTCACTTCCTTGAAGAAGATTTGAGTTGCCAAGAGCTGGAATATTAACCTCACAGTCATATCTTGTCAATTCTGGCAACAGGTAAGATTCAGACAATGGACTCAGCAAAAGATTAGCTGCTCCTATAAATCAGAATGAACAATGGATACAGTCAGTGTAATGCTAAAGTTACATCATTTAGTCTTACAAATCTGTTTAGTCAAATATTTAGCACAAGAAGGTGTACTGCCTCATTGTTATTTTTCTACAGTATATGAGGAATATTAAGTGACTTGTATATGGAAAGTAAACAGAACTACAGTGATGAGTAAAACAATAGACCACTGCAACAAAGAGTCCTTGGTTAAGCGAATTGAAGTATATGACAAACAAACTTCGGACTCAACACGATTGTAGAAAATTAAAATTCAGATGTTTATTTTGGTAAGCGCTTTCGCGTACCTTTCAGTACGCTTCCTCAGACCATGAATATACTGACAAAGCAGTATGTTCTTATATAGTGATATAAAACACTTTAATCATTTAATAGCAATTAAATTCAATAAGCTAATTACTAAACAACAATTAAAAACCTTGGTTTAAGAATATGTACTGCAGTTTAAAGGAATACACTCCCTGTCTATGTAAATGTTAAACGGGAACTTTTAGTTTATACACAGATATAAAATATAATATGTGAAACCTAACTTGCTGTAATTCATATCAAGTTGACTTCATAAATATTATTTACATATATAAACTTTGATTATACAGATAAAATACAAAAAATAATAAATGAATAAGCAATTTTAGAACAATTTTCATATGACAGATAAAAAATGAAAAATGTATCAAATAATAATTAAGGAACTGATTATATATACATATCTGTGTAGAAAACAGATAGACATATGAGCCAAGGTAGGAGCTTAGAACTTATTAGACTATTTTAGTACAGGTATAGAGAGAAAAACAACCATATATAAGGTATTATTTTTTTACTATATTGTGGTTTTATGTTGTGAATGAAGCTCATCTCCGTGCATTAAGGTGAGGTTTGATGGAAACATAAAGATTTAAACCTGGAAGGTGGTGCCCTTTCAATCTCAGTATCCATTTCAATTCTTTTAATTCTAGCAGGTTCATGTAGTCTCCACCTCTACTGTTGGATTCTATAATCTCTAACACCCTAAATACAAAAGAATGGCTTGGAAAACATTGTATATGTTTGGCCAGAGCATTCAATTAATTAGATTTCTTTATATCATATATATGGTTATAGACTCTATTTTTAAGTTTACGCTTCGTAAGGCCAACATAGAATGCAGGACAATATACACAAGTGGCTAAATAAATTAGTCCTGAACTATCACATGTAGCTAAAAATCTTGGTTTAAAAGTGTATTTTGTTTCTGGATGCGTATATACTTGTTCTTTAGTAATAAACTTGCAATAATTACACTTGTTGCAAGGGAAAGTTCCTACCTTTTCTTTTAGCTTTGGTTTGGTGTCATTAGGCTTATCACAGAGCAATCTTTTAAGGTTTTTGTTATTCCTATATGTAAAATGAGGCACTTTTTCCTACCAATTGTTGTGTAAAATCATCTGTCATTAAAACCTTCCAGTTATTATTTATTATTTCCCTAATGTTACAACTGTCATTCGTAAAGGTTGTGATGAAACTTAGTTTTCCTGAGGAATAAGGAACATTTTTAATACTGCTTCTATAAGAATCATATGTCTTTGGTGTTGGTGTTGGAATCTCTATGTCCCTTAGCACTTGTGCTCGGATTGTTCTTACTAGGTTTTCATCATACAATCTATCTAAAAAGACACGTTCTAACTTGTCTGCTTCTAAGATCAAATCTGTTGTGTCTTTACAAATTTTTAATAGTCTGGTAAACTGACTTTTAACAATGCCTTTATATACATATCGTGGATGCATGCTGTCGTAGCGTAGTATGGTGTTCCTCCAACAGCTTTTTCTAAAAAGGGTAGATGTTAATTTACCATTTCTTATGTCTAAAGTCACATCCAGAAAATTAACTGATTCATACGACACCTGTGCTGTAAATTTAAGAAAGGATGTTGTAGTTTCTAAATAGTTTTTAAAAACGTAAAATTCTTCTGTCGAACCTTCCCGAATTAATAAAATATCATCGACAAAACGATAGTAGGCCATAACTTTTCTAAATGAAGGATGGGTGAAAACCTGCTCTTTTTCCCATTTATACATTACCATGTTTGCAAACGTGTTTGCACAAGGGGTGCCCATGGCCACCCCTGAAATTTGTAAATATAGGCACCCCTCGAAAACAAACACATTATTGCTCAAAACTAGGTCTAAAAGTTGACAGATTAAAATAATGTCATTTATTTTTAAACATGGGAAAGCTATCAGCAGTTCTCTTACTGCTTGTATACCTTCAGTATTAGGTATGGAGGTAAACAAACTGTTTACGTCCATAGTAACTAGTAAATGTTCTCCTTTGACCAATGTTTTGTCAAGGGAATCTAAAGAATCCAATAATTGATACGTGTCTTTTAATATACTTGGAATTTCATTTATCAGTGGTCTCATGGTCTTTTCCAGGTAAACTGAAATTTTTTCAGTTGCCCATTTCTCGCTGGCTACAATGGGTCTTAATGGTGGGGGTGAGACTTCTTTGTGCATTTTTGGTAGTCCCTTTATTATAGGAACCTGTGGATTTTCTATAGAGAAGTATTCATACAGATCTTGTGATATTTGACCACACATGAGGAGATCGTAGATCTCATTTTTAATACCAGCTATGATTCTTGTCATTTTTGGTTGATCTATTTCCAAATAGGTAGTTTCATCTCTTAACATATTCAACATTAAAGCCTGATAAGTCATTCTATCAAAAAGGGCTACCCCACCTCCCTTATCAACGGGCCTAAAAACTATAGAGGAATTGTGTGTTAACTCGTGTAAAGAAGTCTGTAGTTCCTTAGACATGTTAAAGTACATGCATTTTTTCTTTACATTAGTATAATATTCATACATATCTTTTTCACAAAGTTTTATGAATAAATCAACATGTCCAGGTATTATAGGAGAAAACAAACTTTTTCTCTTAAATAAAAATACTTCATTTGTTTCATTAATGTCATTTTCAAAAGATTTGGATTTAAAAAATATTTTCAGCGCTATAGAGCGCCCGAACATTCTGAGGTCCATTAATAAGTCAGAGAGAGTGCTGCCCTGCGATGGTATGAACGACAGCCCTCTATTTAATAGCTCTTGATCATGTAAAGATAAAACATACCTTGACATATTGAAAAAAAGCTGAGTCTCTACTGTTTTTGTCGCCTCCTTTGGAAGGCTTCGTTTTCTTCCGATAACTTGCGTTTCCTGTTGTCCCAGCTGTTCCGACGTTCTCTCATTGGAACAAATTTCTTTATCGGATAAGGTAAAAAAGAGACAGTATTGGTGCTGTTTTTCGGTATGGCTCCTGGGTTCCTCTGAGCCGTCCTAATACGGTTCGCTTCTTGGTTTGGAAGTGGTGTTGAGGTAACCGCTGTTGGTGTTACTATGATGGGAGCCTCTGGTGGTGTGGTAAAATTATCCCCTGAGGTATCCTCTTGACCAGTTCGTGCAAGTACAGGAACAGAAGAACCGGTAGTAGCGGGCGCTGTTAGTGTGTCATCATGTGGCGCCAAATTTGAAATCTGTGTGCGTGGAAAAGTATGAGGTGGTTCTCTCCTCGGCCAAATGAATACATTCCCTACAAGGAAGTCTTGATAATCACGTTGTAGCTTCCTATGTTTAGTTTGCTGTAAGCGTGAAGCATAGGAGCTAACTTGATTGTATAAATTGTCCATTCTTTGTTGAAATTGTTCATCAGGAAAGCTGTCATTTAACTCATGTTGTACACAATTAATTTTATTTAACAGTTCTTTTTCCATTGGGGTAAAATAATCAATCAATAACTGAATGTACTTCATACTTGTTTCTAAATTTAACTCTTGCCATCTTTTGAGTAAGATAGGGTGGGTGTCTCCATAAGTTGGCATACAGAGTATTCGCATGCCTCGGGGAACAAGTTTAAAACGTATGCATGCTTCCATATGTTTTCTCTGCCAGTTCAGGCGCTGAAATTTATAGAGATCACTTTCTAAGGTTTTAAGCTTAGAATTAAATGTATCTAGATTATCTGTATTGATATCCATTGGATTACCATTCGGTGCTCTAAGGTCCAGAGCCAATAAAGGATTAAACTCATCATTCAGCATAGCTGTCCATTGTTCTTTTCTGCGTGGTATCCTCGGTTCTGGAACATAATCCAATTCCACATCAGGGTTTGACATCTCGTGAGTTGAAGTGGTACTAAAACAACTGACTCATTGTTATTTTTCTACAGTATATGAGGAATATTAAGTGACTTGTATATGGAAAGTAAACAGAACTACAGTGATACATTAATTATCTCAGTTAGAAATACTACATCTAAAGAAATCCAAATCCCTCCGCACCATACCCTCCAGAGACCTCAACCTCATTACCACAATCAACAGAACATGTTGGTGGGACAGGTTCATAACCCAGAGACTGCCCATGTTCTGGAATAGACTTCCCATACATGTCAAGCAGAGCAACTCACTGGCCCTCTTCAAGAGAAATCTTGATGAGTGGATGGGAAATAGAAAGTTCACCCCGGGGATCACTCCAGTGGCTCTACCGTCGGGTGGCACAATGTCAGGGCACTTCTATGGGCTAGGCTTGTAAAGGCTCCAGGGCCATTAGCCTAGTACACACCTATGAACCTATGTCCAACAGTCTAATGGAGAGGATAATGTGTTTTCAAAGCTGCAGGCCCTGGTCTATAATCAGTCTCTGTTATCAGAATATCAGACACCCAATCAACATTCGTATATCTTCCAGAGAGAAAAAGGATTGCTATATAATTAGCTGGCCCATGGCCGAGGTGCAAGATTTAATTTAATTAATTTATTTATTTTTTCCATTTTACACCTTCTAACTCTCCATCCACAATTTCAAGAGATATTGCCCATCCATTCCCCTTTGCATGATGACAGCACAGCTATGGCATGGCTGCCATCCAGGCCCAGCCATTCCTATTTGCATGACCTCAAGATCCCAGTGGTCAGGTGTGAAGTAGGGTATTGTGGGGGCTTGTCACCCACTTTCATGACTAATGCTACACCCACAGGCATGCCACCTAGTAAGCAGACACCTCTGTCCAACTGTGGCTTGCTTTAAAGATTGTAGGTGAAGTGTGCATATAGGAATACATGTCCCAAACCTCTCCAAAGGTAAAAAGGCTCGATTTCATCATTCCTTTCCCTCCATCACTGGCTTCTCCAGTGCCAGGCTTACTAATGAAATGTGGGTCATCTGCATCTTAGTACCTGTACACAATACCAGTCTGTGAACTTGCACTGGGTGTTGTTCTGCACTCATGTGTTTAAACCTGGGCCATATAATCAGCACATCTATGTATATCTGCATTACTCCTTATAGTGTTAACAGTAAATCCCTTCCAGGATAACTAAAGGAAGGCTAGTGCCCTATATTTTCCTTGGGGAAGAAGATTCCGTCAGCACCATCCCTATATGGTAATTAACATTTAGTGCATCGCAAAGACTTCTAAAGTTGTTTTGCAGAAATTAAGGGCAGTGTAGTTAGTCAATTTAACAGCCTGGAGCTCAGCATGGGAGTTCAATTGATAAAGATGTTTACCTCACCACTCCAGGGTTTGGGGTTTCATTGCCTGTAAAGACTGTATGTTTTCCCTGCTGAGTGGGGTTTTGCTGGGTAGCCTGGATTCCTCCAAAATACATGTTACTTGACTGATTACGTTGTACATATGTATGACATTTAACCTTCTTTGCAGTCCAGGACATGTCTGAAAATGATCCATGATGAATAGTCTACTGAACCAATTAAAAATGAATAAATTAAATTAAACTGAAATTATGTTTTGTGACTATTTGTGAAGGGTTTGAAGCAAATACATTTTTCCAAGGCTAGAGAGACCTATGTGCATGTGTGCATCTGCTTGTGTGCATCTGCGTGTGTGTGTGTGTGTGCATGTGTGCATGTGTGTGTGTGTGTGTGTGTGTGTGTGTGTGTGTGTGTGTGTGTGTGTGTGTGTGTGTGTGTGTGTGTGTGTGTGAACACAGGATATGAAGAAGATGGAGATACATGACACTTCAGTTTGGTTCAGTTCAATTTATTAATAACTTCAGCATTCAGTTGTCTTGATACATATTAAAACCAACAATTATTCATTTCACAAAAACAAATCCCGATATAATCAATAGTGTTGCTCTAATACAGATGCCCCTACATATTAATACAAACAGATGCTATACATAGCAATATTACTATTATTACTCTAATTTCTACAGTTCTGTTATATGATATACACTACTTTCCTTCTGATCATTTGCATATTTTATAGTGTTACTACAAATGGCCTTATTCATCATTTAAAGAGAACATCATACCATATTCAAAGTCAGCTGAGAAAATATTTATCCTACAACATCTGCATGGATTTGTGGACAATTTTATTTGGTAAATTGGGTCATAAAATAACAACCAAACGCATAGTGTGACACCGGGGAAATACTGCCAGTCCAGCTGTCTGGAATTTTGTAAATAATTAGATGTCACTTGAAAATATTAATATAATTTATATAGAAATGTGACACGGCCAGCCCAGCCATCTGCATCAATGGGACCAGACGGTGTCCCGGGCTGCGTCCTACATGAACTCCAAGAAGAGCTAAACCCAAACATAAAACTACTGTTCAATCTTAGCCTTACTACAGGATATGTGCCCAAAGAGTGGCGTACAGCAACAGTGGTCCCTCTCCATAAAGGTGGTGCCTCAACGGATCCTGGAAACTATCGCCCCATAAGCCTGACTAGCTTGGTCTGCAAAGCTATGGAAAGGATCATCATGGACCTCATAAATAAAGATATTGGGGACCTACAGACACTGGATCCTACCCATTTTGGCTTTGTTAAGGGCAGATCCTGCCTCTTAAACCTGGTTGATTTCTTTGAAACAGTCACCAAGGCCATTGACGAGGGGAAGGTGGTCCACACAGCCTACCTGGACCTCGCAAAAGCCTTCGATACAATACCCCACTTGGGCATTATAGATAAGCTCACCAGCTTAAATATAAACCCCTATGTCACTAGATGGATTGCAAACTGGCTAAAGGACAGAACCCACATGGTTAGAATTGCTGGAGCCATGTCAGACTCCAAACCAGTTACAAGTGGTGTCCCACAAGGCTCAGTCCTGGGACCTCTCTTGTTCGGTATATATTTCTCGGAGGTACAGGCCAACACGGAAGGACTGTGGCTGACCAAGTTCACAGATGACTGCAAACTGGGCGCCATAATCGACTCTCCAGCTGACACAAGCATCCTCCAAAAGGGCCTCATAGAAACAGACAACTGGTGCCAGAGCCATGGCCTCAAGCTAAATGCCAAAAGAGTATAGTCATCCCTTTGGCAAAACAAAGTGCCCACAAATTACCACATAGGTGGTAATCCATTAAGTACAGAAGAAGTAATTAGGGACCTGGGGACCCAAGTTGATAGCAATCTCTCATTTGACAACCACGTGGCCAAAGTGGTTAGAAAAACATTTTATATAGCCCATCTAATCATGAAGGGATTCACATCTAGATCAGGGAGGTCATCGTGCCTCTTTACTCATCCCTCATCAGGCCCATAATTGAGTACAATGCCCTTTGGGATGTACCTTACCAGACACCTGCAGCAACTGGAAAGACCCCAAAAGTACCTCACCAAGAGGATCAAAGGGCTCAAACAGATGCCATATGCTGCCCGGTTAAAGAAACTCCAGCTCTACTCAGTGACATACCGCCTGTTCAGAGGCGATCTGTGCCTGACATATAAAGCCATGTCCAACCCGAATTAATGGACATGCTGCACCTCAGAAAATCCAAATCCCATCGAGCTACGCGCTCGAGACTTGAACCTCAGCACTGAAATAAATAGGACATGCTGGAGGGACAGATTCATAACCCAGAGGCTCCCTTCACTCTGGAATAAAATCCCAGTCCAGGTTAGGCAGAGTCCCTCATTGACTCTCTTCAAGAGGAATCCTGATGAGTGGATGGGAGATCGTAGGTTTACCCCGGGTATCACTTCTGTGTCACTGTTAGACAGAGGCACAGTATACTAACCTCAAAAAAGGGCATAGCAAAATAAATTTAAAATGGGTGGCGAAAGCCAAACACATTCTGGCTAGGCTTATAAATGCCCTAGGGCAGATAGCCTAGTATGAACCTATGAACCTATATGTCATTTGTGAATATTAATATGATTCATATGCTTGTCTTAAAAAAGTTAGAGAACTATATGTTATGTGTATATTAAACTACTGGTGCAGAAGTGTGTGCTGAACTGTATGTTATGTACTAAGCTTCAAGAATGTAACCACATTGTACCCTACTGGAAAAGAACAGCAATGTATATAAACTATATACCTTTACAAATGTATGTGTTAATAGTAGAAGCTGGAACATACAGAGTAAACTTGCAAACTTTCAAGAAAATAAGTGGCAATTGTTTTATGATTCTGTTATCTCAGTTTCAGTGCAGCAGTCAGACACAATGTCTACAGCTACAGGCTTTCCTATTGCCTTGAAACTGAAATAGTTGCTAGGTTTAAAATGGAAAAGTGTTTAACTGTTTTACAACTTCCAGTTCTAGGCAAACTTCTAAGAAATATGTACTTCTCAAACAGAGATGCTAAAATTTTGTTCAGTTTGTGTAGCCTGGAAACTGAAGGCAGGTGACAAAGAGTGATGCCATTCAAAGCTGACCCAGAAGTAATGTTTGATAAAAATTTAAGAACTCTCTCAGAGAAAGACTTTGCATTCTGTATTTGTCTTTGGGCCTAGAAACATCCTACTCATCAGCACTTCTGCCTGAGTCTTGCTAATAGTAAGTAACTAGGGGACAGTAATTTCTCTTAGATATAGATAGGAATATAGTAAAGATTAGTTTAGATGTTTTCTGTATTCATTTCAGACTGTCCTGCAATGTCGTTTTAAAATATTTCCTGTGATTCTGAACTCTGTAGTTACTGTGTTGTTTCAGTATTGTCTTGTTCTTTTATTATTTATTATTAAATATATTTAAACCTTTTAATTGTGGCTGGTTTGTTTAGAGATATTTAAGCTCTTACAGTAATGGCATATGTATTTGGTGACACTGTATAGGCCACTCCTAAATAGCCTTAGTCTTGGTCACACTTGCCATTTGGATAATATTAACATTACACAGTAGGATTGGACACCCTTTGGTAAGGGCCTTATAGTAGCTGATAAGGAAGGGTGGCTGGTGGCAGCTGATACTACCTTATAGTCTGGGCAGAAGGGGAAACAGCTAGTAAACCTGGGCCAGCCTTTCCGTGTGTGTGTGTGTTTGTGTGTGTGTGTGTGTGTGTGTGTGTGTGTGTGTGTGTGTGTGTGTGTGTGTGTGTGTTTGTATATCAATCAAATCTCAAAGTGTGTCTGTGTCAGCCACTTGGGCAGGGACACAAAGCACTGTTTGGACAGAGAGGGTGCTGGAGGTCTTACCTTGGCCACTCAGCGGAGATCTTAACCCTACAGCTGTGCAAGTGGGGAGTCTTATTGGGGATCTGGAGAAAGAGGGAGAAGCCAGCCCCAGACTGACTGTGATCTGTGTGTGCTCTTAAGGGAAATTGCACTTTACTGTGTGTGTACTCCCAATGTGAACGTCCCCCACTGTTGCCAGTGGTGAGGATTGAGGCTCCTTGATTACTGGGCCAGCGCAGGAGTGTCACATATTAATTGTTTGACAGTGGTGGGATAGCCACATCACATATTAATTGGTTGATAATGGTGAGATAGCCACATCACATATTAATTGGCTTGTAGTGGTGTGAATTGAATTCCTGTAGCCTGTGTACAGTGGTCAGTGAAGGTGTTTGTACTCTCAGTCAGCCACACAGTGAACATTCAGAGTTCATATCACAATTGTTTTTTTGTTTTTTTTTTTTGTTAGCTTAGTCAGGGAGAGCAGGCAAGCATTTCAGAAGAGGAGTACGGTAAGCTGACAAGGAGCCAGCTGGCTGAAATGTGCCAGGCTAAGGGACTGCTGCATGCCAACCTGACTAAAGCAGACATGATTGCAGCTTTAGTCACAGCTGCATCATAAAATACCAACCAGGAGGATAATCAGACTGGTTGTGGAGATGTAAAACTCTCAGAAAATGGACAGCAGCAGAGGGAGACCTGGGTTCAGTGAAATTTGCTGAATCCACTACTGCAGGTTTTCTTTAGACAAGGAAGAAATGTAAGAACAAAATCCAGGGGATGTGCATGCTGGGAACAGAGAGATTTCAGATACCAATGGAATTTCATGTGGAGTTTGGCCAAAGGTAGCATGGGAATAATGGATGCCATGAAAATCCTAAAAGTCTGAGAAACTCCCTGGCTGTCAAGGGAGTGAGTGATAGGAGCTGCTGAAAGTAGACTAAAAGAGACTGTACTTTTTGAAGGGGGAAAACTGCCATAATAAGATCTGTCCTTATCCTGCACCCCAGGAAGACCTGGTCCTGAGAAGGAGTGAGGGAGGATTTCTTGTAATTGACAGTGAACCCCAGGCATAGAAGCAAGCTGATGGTTGTGTGGAGATTCTCGAGCAGAATTTGTGGATGAGTTGCTTGAATGAGCAGGTCATCCAGGTAAGGAGAAACATGGATTCCCTGAAGTCTGCAAAAGGGAATAGCAGCAGGCAAGCATTTTTGTGAATACCCTTGAGGCCATGGAGAGTCCAAAGGGCAGAGCAGAGAACTGAAAAAGAGATGAAGCAACAGAAATGTGTAAGTATTTCCTGAAAGGGGGATGAATGGGGATATGAAGATATGCATTTTGCTGTCCAGAGAAACCAGAAAGGGCTGAGGCAGTAAAAGTGGGAACAAGGTTTGGATGGAGAGCACGCAGAAGGTGGGAACCTGAAGAAAATGGTTGAGGTGCGACCGGTCTAGGATGGGTCTCCATGGGCCATCCTTCCTGGCAACTAGAAACATCCTTGAGTAAAAAGCTCTACCTCTTTGCTGGGAAGGGACTTCCTGAATGGTTCCCTGTAAAATCAAGTCCTGAAGTACCTGAAGGAAAACAGAAATCTGGTCTTTAGGGGATTGAGGTATACCCAGGAAGGGTGGAATGGACTTCCAAGCCATATAATATCCATTTTGGACAACTGAACGCATCCATTTGTCTGCAGTAATGTTTTTCCAAGAAGAAAGGGAGTGAGAGAGGTGCTGGGAAAGAGGAATATTTGTAAGACTGGGCAGGCAGTCACAGACTACCTACTTTTTCTGGAAAGGGAGGCTTTTGGGAAGTGTCAGGATGAGTCCTAGAAGAACTTTGTTTCCATGGCCTTTTTATGACGTGGAAGGAGGGGTATGGGACTGTTTTCTCACAAAATCTACCTTGGAAGGCTAATTCCTCTAGTACTTAGGAAATGGGGACATAAAAATAAGCTTACGTTGCTGTAACTCCTTCCCTTTATCTTGGAGAGATTTGGGAAGGGCAGCAGCATTAGCTCCAATGGGGGCAGAATTATCAAGAGGAGAATCCATATGTTTTGCCTTGATATCATCAGACAAGGGCTGTAATCTCAACCAAGAATATCTTCTAAGGACAGAGCCAGCTGCAGCTGACCTGGCAGAAACTTCATCTGCATCATAGCTGCACTTTATTGAATGATGAGTCACTTGGGAAGAGGCTGTCAAAAGGGAGGAGAGTTGAACTTTAACTGCAGAATCTGGAAGGTCTGACAGCAGCTGTGAATCCTGAGAGAGCAGGGCCAAAACATATCTGGACATATGTGTTGGCTAATTAATGGCCTTGAAGTGAAGACTTTTTTACCCAGTCTCTCCATCATCTTACTGTCTTTATCAGATAGAAGTAAAGAAGTGGAAGGCAAAAGTTTAGGTCTATCTACAGACACAGAGATAACAGCAGGTTCTGCAGGAGGACATTTAAAAAGAAATTTACTGTTCTCTGGCATCTATTAAAATCTATCCGGGCTTTCTGGGGCAAGCAGTTCAGAGTCAGGTGCCTTGCATGCTGACAGGAAGGCATCCAAAAAGGCAAGCAACACAGGGGATATAGCAAAGGGGGAAGGGGAGTCAACCTATAAGAGACCATAGCACCACTTCTGCACCTCTGAGACTTGATAGCAGTACCGTTTAAAGACACCTCTCATCCTAGAAATGGTTTCTCCAAAAGAGATGTCCTCCTCAGGGGAGTCCATACTATTAGACTCTACTTTTTGGAATGATAACGCAAATGAGAAGATCTGGGTGGAATAGGCAAGAGACTTATCTGAAGAGGAAACTTCTTCAGAAGGCTCCTGCCCCAAAGAAGAGCTCCTTGGCATCGAAGAGGGAGAAACTGGGAGATGAGAAACAGCAGAGGAAGGTCTCAAAGCCATAAAGGAATTAAGAAAGCCCTGTGAAAAGGCCTGCCAGTTTGAAGAGGTGAAACATGCTTTAGCTTTAATTTCCTTTTAAGAGGGGGATCTGCTTTAAGCTTAGAGGAAGGGACCAATGTAGGCCTACCCTCCAGCACAGACATCATACTCTGTTCACTGGCTATGTGAAGAAAAGTACTTCAAGGGGCGTCTAAAGAGAAGAGTCATGGTTTCTCATTACCATCCTGACTGGACATCTGCGAAACCTCTGTGGATGTGCTAATGGCTATTTCCTTACTGGCCTCTGAAGTGGTAAAATCTGCAGGAAAAAATCCAGCATCCATAAGGACCACCAGGCTTTCATCAGCCTTGAGAGGGGCATCCAGATTCAGAGGTGCAGCCAAAGATTCAGGCTTACCTCCTTCTTCGGAGGCTTACCAGACACACCCGATGGACCCTCCATAACAATCAGTAGTTGCTTAAGTCTCTGGTTCTCCAGATAAATATTTAAGGCAAATAGATGATTGCGGAAGTTTTTAGGGACAAATGCCTGACAAACTGCGCACACCTTATAATCATGTGCAGACCTTAGACAGAACAGACACTGGCCCTCATTATCTTTGTGTTGAATCTGTCTTCCACAATGGCATTTGCCTTTCTTCAATGACATGAACCTCAAAAAACATGCAGTAGCAAAAAATGAATAAAATAAACCCCCCCAACATGGCACTTATCTGAAAACAGCAGCCATATGGTGATCAGACAAGGGACAGATGATGGCGTTTGGACTTGGGGGCAGAGAAGTTCTGCGGATGGTACATGCGGATGTCACTTTTATGGCTTATGTTTCCTGCTGCCTTCGTGTGACATCACACATAGCTTGCAGTAGAAAAAGTATTTTATATACTGGCAGGTCATCTAGGCAGAGAATTCTTCATGTTATGGATACTGCAACATGGGAATAGAAGGACATCTACTATCCCCTACACAACATGGCTTCCATCCTTCCCATAGTACTATTCGTGTCATAGGTTCATAGGTGTTTATTAGGTTAATGAGCACAAGAGTCTTTTTAAGCATAGCCACATATCCCAAATCTCTGACAAATTCTGATACCCTTGATAAGTGTAAGCATGGGCCTTGGAGATGAACCATTTACAAGTTACCTGCCTGCATCAGAGACATAGGTGCCAAACCAGGGATGGATTTCTGGTTTCCCATCCAATTGTCCAAGTTGCACTTGAATTGGATTAGGGAGGAACTCTGCTTCACATGTTTGGGGAGCCTGTTCCATAAACAAGGTAGTCTCTGCGATACATACCTATCTCTCCAGCAGGTGCTATTTATATCACAGGCAAGGTTTAAGTCTTTAGAATGGGTAATTCTGGTACTGTTTGTTTTGTGGATATGCAGGAGGTCCATCAGAGTGGGGTCTGACAATGCCCTGTATGCCAGCAATAGATATCCCCTCAAAAGCCTGTAGGAGACAGAATACAGGGCCAGGGCCTTGAGGCGGTCTGCATAGGACATATTCTTATACCCTGTATTTTTTTAGTGTGGAGCCTCTGTGGACATTCCACTTGTTGGATATGTCCTTCTAACTTATAAAGATACTGTCAATAAAACTAAAGGTAATGGCAAACTAGTCTCTTTCTTATTTATAGACTTGTCTGAAGCCTTCAATACAGTTTGTCACAGCAAGTCTCTACTTCAAATACTCTCATTAGGTCACTCTCAGCCTGTCCTTCTTTGGTTTAACAGCTACCTGTCAAATAGGTATCAGTCAGTAATATGGCACTCCACACTCTCTCCTTACCTCACAATCACCACTGGTATGCCACAAGGGTCTATCTTTCGTCCTCTCCTCTAACATTTTCACCAACACCCTTTGCACGTCTACACAACAGGCCATGTTAATACAATACACAGACGATTCCACTCCCATTTGCACATCTGACAACATGGTATACATCCAAAAAATAACTCTGGAAGCTTTAACAGCCACCAAAGTCTTTGTAACTGATAAATCATGCTCAACCCAAAAAAGACCAAACTGCTACTTTTTAAAAAAAACAAAATTTAAAGTCCTCTCTCTTGATAATGCAACCACTGAAATCACTTCTCATAGCAAATTATTAGGGGTGATAGTGGATGATAGGCTTACATTTGACATGCATATGCAAAACTGCATAAAAGCATCATCAAAAACTAATGATGCTTTCCATAGACAAGAACGTTCTCACTGACACAACTAAAACTTCACTTGGCACTCCTTATCTCCTCCCCACACCTCTTTATGGTGTTCACATACATACTAACCTCCAGACTTAACAAAAATTAAATCTTGTACAATGCTATAACAAAGCCACTAAATTTGCATCAAATACTCTTTCAGAAATCACCACGGTATATCACCAAAAACCCTAAATTGGTTAGAACTGCCTATCAACTAACATACACACAACATCTTACCACCTATAAAATTATCCAGCATCCATCTGCCTGTCCAGCACTAAAAAACATTCTTTTGTATCCATCAAGTCAGTACCCTCCCTCTCATCTTTCAAAACCGCTCTGAAAGACTTCCTGGCCCAAATCTGGCTTTATTCTTACTCAAAACCAGGATAAACTATATCCCTAAATATGAACAAGTATGTTTTCATTCCTTATATCTCCTTACTCTCCCTTCTTCACTTATTTCCTTACTTCTATCAAATTCCCTTCCCCTGACTTTCTAAATATACCATGCCTGCTTTTTCCCTCACTTCATATTGCAATTCCTGTTTATGTTAGACTAACTTACCTAATTTCTCTACAAGCTGTCTAAAAATTCTATAAATATTAAACAATTGTCATATAGCTTGTATTGATTCTTAACCAATATATTTATATTATCACTAATTTGTTACAATTATTTAAACAGCAGCTGGTTTGTTTTATTTTTGAAGATTGTAAAATTATTGTTCTTAAAATGTTTTATAATAATTTCCAACCTTTCACCCTGGGCCTCGACTGAAAATGGGCTTCTATCCAGTTCAGACTTTCCCAAACACGTGTATATATATATATATATATATATATATATATAAGTTTGTGTGTGTGTGTGTATGTGTATATATATATATACATATATATATATATATATATATATATATATATATATATATATATAGATATAGATATATATATATATAGATATAGATATATACACACATTTACATATGTGTATACATATATGCATATGCATACATTAATGGTTGTATCAAGAGAGCCAAATGATTCATAAACATGTATAAGGAGGGTATTCAGGATGGATGTGGTTTTAGGAGAAAAAAATAGCTCTTAAAAAGATAATCTGGAATTAGTTGACACTTTTACTTCTAAAGAGCAGCATATTAAGATGCAAGTTTGTATAAGTATATGCTTCATGCTCTTAGTCTGACAAATACTAATTTGTCTTTTTACTCACTGAAATTATAAAATAAAGCTATAAATTTAGTTTATTCTTAGCAGCAGTCCATTTTTCTGAGTTAGTAGTGCACTGTTTTCAAGTGTATCTCAAGTTACCCATCACGGAATGCAACATACATGTATGCCCATGGAATGTCATATTTTTTCCTGTGGCGCAAATATACAACATATGCCCACGTTGGCCTTGCTTATTGTTACTAAAATGGGACTGAAAGGCCACCTAACTTATACAGTAAAAACACTGCTAAACAAACATATATATTACACAGATTTGTAACAATAATATAAGAGCTAAGGTAAGAACAGTCCAGACCACACCAGAACAGATCATGCAGGAGTCAACAGGCCATTTTCTTATTATGGAATGCCTGAAAACAGGGGAGCAAACTATTTTTTTACCATAAATGAAAGCAAAAACACTTGAGGATAGCAGATAACCCTTGGTATAAGAGGACCAGAGTTTGGCAAAGGTTTTTATCATTTTCAGTTTCCAAACAGAAAATAGGACAGAACATCACTATTCTGAGGGCCTAAAAAAAAGAGTATGTCTATTTTAGTGTATGCAGACATCAGATATGAAACCTGGTAATCCATTAGTTAACCTCCCCAAGAGTCAACCACCTTTTAGGAATCTTTATTCTGGGAATGGTCTAGTTCCAAACCTCACTACAGTATTCAGGTATTTGAGTCACAGTACATGGCTAATCATTCTTATCTATAACAAGACACTGATTTATAGTGTCCTTGAAAATATTTAGTTCCATTCTTAAAAGATGAAATTGAGTAATTAAATCTGTGATTTTTAAAAGTAGTTTAATTACTGTTTTTATATAATTTATTTTTAGGCAGATTTCATCTGATGGATATCCCAATTTAGTGAATTCCAGTACCCTCAAAACATTAGCATTTGTGTAACTGCACAAACTTACAATCAAGAAAAATGGTCCAGGCGAAAACAAGGATGGGTGTCAACTTATTTATTCAAATGACACAAGCGCTTTCACCCTGACTCAAATGCAAGGCTTTTTCTAGTGAAAAACAGGACACACTGTAGTAAACCCTATTTAAATAAAATCCTTTCAAAAAAGGTGCCAAAATATTTAAAGTACTACACACGGTTCCCATTCAGAAGCCTGAAACATCATAAGCCTGAAAATCAAAATCCTGAAACCAAAAGCCTGAAAATTCAGAATCCTGAAAACTCAAAATCCTGAAAGCCCAAAATCCTGAAAGACCAAAATCCTGAAACTCAAAATCCTGAAAACACAAATAATGCTAATATGTCACTATAAAGACACTAATATCTACCAACTGACCCTGACCCTAACCCTAACCCTAAGGACCGTCACTATCACACACTCACCTGACCCGCGCCCTAACCCTAACTCACTTAAACCGCCCCTAACCCCAATATTTGTCACTATTGCATACATGCCTAACCTGCGCCCTAACCCTAACTCACTTAAACCGCCCCTAACCCTAAAATAAAACCAACCGCACACTTACCTGACCCCAACGCATGACCTAACACCACAGGGCTAACAATAGCAAAGCCACAATGACATCAGTATGTCTATTTTGTGTTTTCAGGATTTTGAGTTTCAGGATTTTGGTCTTTCAGGATTTTGGTCTTTCAGGATTTTGAGTTTTCAGGATTCTGAATTTTCAGGCTTTTGGTTTCAGGATTTTGATTTTCAGGCTTATGATGTTTCAGGCTTCTGAATGGGAACCCTACACACATATAAAAATCACTCCAAAGAGTGACAAGTTGAACAATTTTAAAGTTTTAAAAGTGAAATGTGAAATCCAAAACAACATAAAGTCTAGAGATGTTTAAAATATATTTATGCAATATTTAAACAATGTGTAAACATGAGTGTAGGGTAAATATGTATTAAAATAGGTAACAAATAATATTAGCACCTAACCTCATCTGGGGGAATTTATAACTTCTCAGCTCTGTTCACTAAATATGGTTTGACTGACACATGTTCATTCAAACCTGGTGGCTAGGATGAATTTAGTTTCAGTTGTCAATAGGTCACCCTGCAACATAACCAATTCTCCCAGTCACCACCCCTTGGGTCCGGAGAAACTTGTTCCAAGATTCCAAATGAAAAACCGCAATGTGCAGGCTCCATTTGCAACTGCTTACATAATTTGTTATTCAAATTCTCTCTTCTAATACTGTAAACATGTTCATAGATAAGTTTACCAAGTGCCCTTTCTGATTTACCCACATAGAAACTCATGCAGTCCCTACAGTAGGCCAAATATACTATGCCCTTGGTTGCACAGGTCCCCTTCCTAAAGTGAACAATAGTTCCCTCATCGTTTTCCAAGGTGACACTGGTACGTTGTGATATATGTTTACAGTTCCCACATCTTCCACATTTTCTTGTTCCTTGCTCACACCCCGATCTGTCATGATAGTTTTTCCTTTCAAACATCCTCTTTAAATTGGCTCCTGTTTTAAAAACAAAATTAGGCTGCTCACCTATCTTGTGAGCAATGTCCTTATTAAATTTTAACATCTTCCAATTAGATTCAATCAAACCTTTAACCTCTTTAGAACCACAATTATATTCCACTACCATAGAACTCCTAAAGCTGTTCCGGCCTTCTGTCTCCACCACAGGGCCACTTGTCACAGTACTACCTAATAATGGCAGATATTTTACACCCCACCCCACTCTAACCTCTTAGACAACAGCTTCAATTAAGGTCACTGGGTAGCCTCTTACCCTAAAAAGGTCAGAAATAAATTTAATTTAAGTTTCAAAATCTTCCCTTTCAGAGGTCATTCTGGCTGCCCTGACCATCTGACTTTTGACAATACTTTTTTTTTGTTTAAAAAGTGAGATCACTGTTAAAGGGAAGATGGGAATTACTGAATGTACTCCTTCTATGAATTCTAGATTTCAAACCCTCACTAGTTTTATCTAACCTAACATCTAGGTAGTCAATTCCATTTTGATCAAATTTGAAAGTAAATTTAAGAAAACTAGTAGTGGAGTTCAAAAAAACAAGAAAATCAGTAATATAATTAGCTGATCCCTCCCATATAATAAACAGGTCGTCCAAAAAAAGCCTATAAAATTTTATGTTCTTCCAATAAATCGAGTCAAAGATGTACTGCAACTCCCATTTTAATAACACCAGGTTGGCGTATATGGGGGCACAAGCTGCCCCCATGGCGACTCCCCTGATTTGTTTAAAGGTTTCACCCTCAAAATAAATAAAATTGTTCTCCAACACAAGCCTCATAAGTTCAACTAGAACATCTACATCAATGTCTAATAATGATTTTTTTTCTTCCAACAATGCCCAAAATAAGTCGAGGCCCTCCTCTGTGGGAATGGAAGAAAACAAGTCAACCACATCAATGGTTACAAAATACACTTCACCTGCATAGAACTGCTGGGTTAAACCAGTCAAGAAATCCCATGAGTCCTTTAGCAGGTGGGTGTAACTCCCTGTGATGTGTTTTAATGTCCGGTCCAAAAAGCTTGCTATACAGTAGGTCTTGGAGCCCTCACTAGAAACAATAGGTCTAACTGCACAAACTTGTTTTCACTGCAGTTATGGCACACCCCCTTTTCCATGGTAGAAAGCCCTTCATGAATTCAGATTCACCAATAAGTGCAAAGAAAAGCCAGTTTAATCTGAAAGCTGTGGGGGGAGGGTACAGCCCTTGTAGCATTGTCAGTGCTGCAACCAATATCACACTTGCCTTTGGTGCAGAAGTCTGTGAGTTCTTTTGTCACAACAGAAAAATTGATTGCTGACACTACAGTGCAGCATAAGGGTGCACTGCACTCTTGAGTGTGCCATCCTTTGGATGAGACTTAAACTGATGCCCGATCTGACTGAGTTGGTGGTGGCACAGGGGGATGTAAAAGATCCCGCAGCACCTTTCAAAACGTCTAGCTTTTTTATTTGTATACATATATAAAATTCATATTTTTATATATTTACATATTTACAATATTAGCATATTTTAACATCATTCAGTATATTGATATTTCCATTTTAATTATCCCCCACTCTTTTGCCCATAAGCAAAACCATATTTTTCCAGTATTTTTGTCAATGTCTATTTTCCACTGTATCTGATTTCATATAGTCCATATTCATTCTATACAGTCCATGTTACATAGAATATGATTCTGTCCATTTTCTTAGCCCATAAAACCCATACTCCATCATATCCATGTTTAACATTTCGAATTTAAATAACTTTTAATCAAATCATGTTTACATACTTCTTTTCACAGTTTTTGAATTCTGTCACATTTAAAAAAAAACATGTTCTGTAGTTTACATTTATTAAATATTCTATCCTGTTTTCTCTTTATGGCATATTTGCCTCCACTGGTAATTTTCCTTTGGACAATCTCTACAAAAAATCATTGCATTCTTTAATTATTTCATAATCTCTGTATCTCGTCATTATTGCCTTCTTCTTATCTATCTCTAACTCTTTCCATGGATCCACCAAATAAAAGGATAGCATAACGTTAACGTATCATTCTTTTCTGTTCTTTTCTATCACATTCTTTTTTAATTTCTACAACACAATTTTACTGTAAAGTTCTTTCATTTCATTAACAACACTTTTACTTTTTTCATTTCTATTTCTTCCCAAATTTCGCTATATTTAAAATACATTATTGTTTCCTCTCAAATCTTTATTATTTTTCATTATTCCTTTTAGTATTTTATACATACTTAAAGAGGCTGCATGCAAAATCAGATTTATCAGCCCAGATCTCCCTTGTTCATCTTTCAAATACAAAATTCCTCTCTTAACCTGGTTCAATGTTGACCCCCTCAATAAATGAAAAAAAAAAATGTCTGCATAATTTCTTTTTCATACCTCATTGGCATCATATAAACATTTGCAATATAAGCTATTTAACTATTATTATGGTGTTTATTAAATGTGCTTTCTTTTTTTTTATGAAAACCTATATGTCTTCCAGAATGTGATCATGTCTTTGATTCCTTTAATAACTTTATCCCATTGTTCATGTCTGTATTCTGTCCTTGCAAATACAATTCCTAAAATATCTATACTCTTTTCATTATATTCCACACCTCCTATAATACCTTCATATCCAAATCCTTTGCTTTTATCTTTATTTATGCTTAAACCAATTATCTTCAACCATGTACTCAAGATTTCATTTTTTTTTCCATCCAGACTTTATTTTTTTGCTATTACTACAATATCATCAGTGTAAGTATACATTATCGGTAACTGTATCTCTTCCATCATTCTATATCCTCACTTACTTGACATTTTATTAATTTCCATTACTACTGTGTTCATGATTTTAGCAAAGATCATACTACTTGTAGGACATCCTTGTTTTACACCATACTCTATTTTTAAATTTTCCCCAATCCAAACATTTACATTCAATTTCACATAATTCTTTTCATATAGTGATTTAATTACTTGTAATATGTTTTCACTTATTTTGTATGCGTGTAAGATTTCCCATAATGCCTTATACTGAATATTATCATATGCTTTACTGACATCATCTACCATGATTTTTGTTTCCACTTTTTTATTAATAATATCATCAGTTACTTCCCTTATTATCCACTATAGGTCTTGACTCTGTTTTCTTTTATTCTCAAATTCTGATCATATAAGCTTTCTATTTTACATTGTGGTCTTTCAATTACTATTCTCATGAAAATGTTATCATCTGTGTTATTCGGTGTAATTGGTCTCCAATTTTTATTTCATCTAAATCTCCTTTCATTAATATAAATATAAATACACCTGTGCAAATTTCTTTATACTTAATTCCCGCTTTCTAGCCACTCATTCATTACTTCTACAAACACCATTTTTGTCAGTCATACATTTCTTTATACATACTGTATTCAGTTCTGTCCAAACCTGTAGTGAAATTAACGTTAATATCTTTCATAATTTCATTCAACTCATTTATATTTAGTTTTATCTGTAAATATTCATTATCTTCCTTATTTAATTTTTCACCAATATAAACTTGTTCTATGTTAACATTTTTTACTATATACATTTAATATATATTCTTTAATTATTTCAGATATTTCTCCTTGTTTTTTAACTGGCTTACCTTCTTTAATTTTTAATTCTCTTATTATCTTTCCTTCTTTTACTATCTTACATAACTATGGTGCTGCTACTTCTTTTCTTTTCTTGTAAGCAATATTTTGAATATATAACAATTTATTAACCTAATCCTGATTTCTTCTATAAATTCTTTTTTACATAAAATAATTTCTTCTCTATTAAATCTTTAAATATTTTTGACTTAATATTTTGCATTTCATTTTTTCCTTTTCTTTTCTATACATTCTAAAAATACTTTTTTTGCATTTCTTTTTGAACTGAATCTACCATATGTGCAATTTTCATAAAAATCTCTCATATATGTTACTGCCATAATTTACTAATTTATTTTCTTTCTCCTGAATTTACCTTTTTCTATTTTAATTTATTCCTCATTTTCATGAATTCTTCTCTAAATCGGCACAAAATCAGAGAACCCATTATATTTAATTTCTTTTTGTGTAATTTTTAGACCATTTGATATAAAAAATAACCAATTTCTGTCTTAATCTCACTTGTTTTATAAGTCCAGTGTTTATTTTCCATATTTTTAATTTTCCACTTTTCATAATTTCAGTAACTATTTTAACATCACAATTATTCACTTTACTTCTCAAATTACAATTAAAGTCACCTGTCATTATATCCATGTTAACACAGGCATAATTAGGTATACTTTTAAACATTGTTTCTCTTTCTTTTTTGTCATATATGCATATAAAGCTATTAGTCTATATACATATTTTCCATATATCTACCACTGTTATTCACCCTAGTTCTACTATTGTTATATCTAATATTTTTATATTTTCTTGGCATAATATACATATACCTCAATATGTTCCTTTGCCTATACTCCAAATAACAGGACCATTCCAAAGTTTTACTGTTTGTACCCTTTCATCTTCTATTAGCACTCTAAGGTGTTCTAACACTATTACTTGAGCATCTACTGCAGCACACCATTGTAAAATACTAATTATTGTCTTAATATTCTTCATACTGTTCATATTCAAAGCTAATATTTTCAGCTTTATAGAACAGCTATTACAATAATCTTCTTATCTCTTACATTTGTTTTTTCTCTCTTACCATTATATTTTTAAATTTACTTTTTCTTTCCCTAACTCTCTTTCCTATTGGATTTTTCTTGCATTTTACTATATGCCACTCTGACTCTTCTTCACTTGTTTCATCTGTCTCTTTCTTTTTCTTTCTCTTTGTCTTTCCCCTTAAATTTAAACACCATTCCTATGTTGTTCTTGTTGTGTTGTTTGTTCTTGTATAGCATTCTTTTCTAACTATTTTTCTTGTATAATTTCATTTTCATTTTCTAGTATTTCTACCTCACATTCTAAGCATGAATGCCCTGTATTACCACATTTCTTACATTTCACTTCACAACTCTTTGCATTATGACCTGTATTACCACATAAATAACATATTTTTGTCACATTCATTAATTAAATGATTACTTTTTCCACAAAAATAACAGCTCTTTGGTTGTTCTCTGTACCTCATAAAACCTCTGTTGCCATGCACATTAATAATACTAGGTATGTGTATCACATTGTCATTTTCTATTTTTAAAATTATTCCACATTCCCAAACCCCACTCCATAATCCTCTTTCATCATAGATTTTAGTAGTGTCCGCCACTTCTTTACATATTGCCAACAATATTCTCTCAGTTATTTTGCTCCCACTTCAGTTCTTAACTGAATCAGGATTCTTTATTTTATTATTTTTTTTTGCATGAAAAAGGCTTGTACAACATATTTTGACCATGGAAAGTCTGCTTTCTTTTTTCACAGCCCCCCCCCCCCCAAAAGTTTTCCATAGCCTGGCCAGATTTAAAAAAAAAGTCACAAAAAGTTTATTTGTTAATTAAAATGAAAGGTCCTACCTCTTCAGCTTTTACTCCCAGAGATGCAATAACATTGTCCCATACTCTTATCTGTCCAGGCCTTTTTCTTTTTTACTGCTCACCTGAACAACATATTTTTTCTTTACTTCCTTCATCTCTGTCTACTCCTTAGCTCCTTCTTCTACCATTTCAGCACGGGACTTTTTTGTGGAGCCTTCTCTGGCACTTTTTCTTTCTCATTTTCTACCTCTTCTATTTTTTTCATAATGTCACTCCAGGATACAGTAGTTCCACTTTCTGGCTCACTCTTGTTAACTAGCTCCTCCAGATACTCATCCCACAACCCTCCTGACTGGAGGGTTGAAATAACACATGTTTCTGCCATTTCTGCTGTTTCAAACATGTTTTTCTGAAAATTTTCTTCTGAATTCATCGCTTCTCTCCTACTCGGAGGTGACCTCTGCCTAACATACAAAGCTATGTCAAACCCAGATCTGTTGGACATGCTGCACTTAAAGAAACCACAATCCCTCTTAGGCACATGCTCCAGGGACCTAAACCTTGCCACCACAATAAACAGAACATGCTGGATGGATAGATTCCTGTCCCAGAGACTTCCCATGCTCAGGAACAGACTACCCATACATGTCAAGCAAAGCTCCTCATTAGCCCTCTTTAAGATAAATCTCGACAATTGGATGGGAAATAGGAAATTCACCCTGGGGATCACTTCTGTGGCTCTGCTAGACAGGGGTGCAGGAAAATAATTTTCTTGGGTGACGAAAGCCAGTGAACTGTTTTGGCTAGGCTTATATAGGCCCCAGGGCCGATAGCCCAATACCTACCTATGAACCTAAGAATCCATCTCCAGCACTGCATTTAGCGCCATCTCCTTCCCAATCTCCTCACCATCAACAATTTTTTTCTGCTCCCACATAATCTGAAAACATTTCTGGTACTAGTTCTACCATTTTTCTTCTTTTTCAACACATTTAATTTCTGAATTGCCTTGTCTCTCAGCAGCCATGTTTCTCCCTGTTCCTCCTGGCTGCCGCTGTGCCTGGGCAGGAAACAGGACATCAGGATGTGTTAACGTCCAATCTCCTCTCCCTCCTTCAAAGAGTAGGGGAAGATCCCTGATGCCCTCGCCAAATTTCCCATAGTAGCATAAATAATACCTTGGGTATCCCCTGAAAAGAGGCCACTAGCCTAGTGGAACTAACCTGGTTACCAAAGGATAAATTAAATAAAATCTAACTTGTTGCTAACTGCTCTGACCCAGAATTTTTTTGTCTTGTGATCTGTTGAGCACCTTAAGTTACAAACTGGAATGTTTCTGAGAGAATGCAAATTTTATAAGGCATTCCTTGTTGTGCTGATTGACAAGAACTTTAAGCACACTTTGTAATTCACAGAAATACATATAATAAGGGATATGAACACAGTGAGTTTATCAAACCTACTTAAACTGGAGGACAGGTCCTTCTGCGATCCATTCAGTATTTATACAATGTAATGACAATGGTGCTGTTTAAAGGAGTGATTTTCTTCACCTGGATTGTGCGTGCAAATGGTCTGTTATGATCAGTGTACTATCCTGGTAAAGAAACTAACTAAGCAGGTTATGTGAAACTGAATAAACTTTAAACCACATTGTTCAGACCTTCAGTTCGAATGACGGTGCATTTAGATTACTTTTTTTTAAACTAACAACATTTTTCCCAAGCTGGTATGTTTTTGAAATTTGTGATACATGCACAAAAGGAAAACAAAATCAGTAGAATATTCTGTAATAAATAAAAATATAATTACTAATTAAAGCTGTGTAAAATGTTGTAAACAACTTGGTAGGAATAATGACATTACCTGCCACTTTAGCTGCTGATAGTGCCTGAGGACCTATTGCTTGATAGTTAGAGCAGTAAAACTGTGCAGGAACCATAGCTTTGTGATTATCATTAGAGGCTCTACAGACCGCATGGTCTCTTAAAGTCGATGGATAGTCAAGGGCTCTGCAGATAAACTTTTCTAAAGTTAAAAAAGAAAACAACTCTATAATACACATAGGCTGTAAGTCATAGAAAGAGCATACTGATGCAATACTGAAAAAAATGTCATATATTCCCAGAAATTAACTATGGTCATACAGCAAAGTATTACTTTGTTTTGTATAGAAATTGTGCAACTTAAGGTATACAGTAACATTTCAGAAATATACTTTAGATACAAAACCACTCTATTCTCTTCCTTATGTCATACCTATAAAAACACAGCTGTGTGACATTCTTGGAGAGATTTGGTTTATTTAGCTATGTATGAAGTCTGTAGTAGTTATTATGTTGGTAAGACTAATAGGTGTCAGAGATCACATAAGGGAGCACATTTATAATAAAGGCGATCACAGAAATACACTGACTAAGCATATTACTAATGCATGTACTATACATAGTTTTAAATGTATGGTAATTGAAAAGTATCAAAATGTGGTTAGAGGGGGTGATGTTAAGACTCGCACAAAGTGCTTAGAAGTAAAAATGATTTTTATATTAACAGCTAATAGGGAAATGGCATTACTGCTGCACAGGTTAAAACAACACCGTCTAAGGCCAAGAATACAGCTTCTATGGGACCTGACAATATCCCTGGCTGTGGTCTACATGAACTACAGAGTGAACTGGCACCTCACCTGTGTGCCCTGTTCAGTCACAGCCTCACCTCAGACTTTGTCCCTATCAAATGGTGCACTGCTACAGTCATCCCTCTCCACAAAGGAGGAGCAACTACAGACCCTGGGAACTATCACCCCATTAGCCTGACAAGTCTAATATGTAAAGCTATGGAACGCATCATCATGGACCTAATAAACAAAGAAAAAGATATAGGGAATCTCCAAACTCTGGATCCCACACAGTTTGGTTTTGTGAAGGGTAGATCATGCCTGCTCAGCCTGGTTGACTTCTTTGAGTCAGTCACCAGAGCTGTGGATGAAGGCAAGGTGGTTCATACAGCCTACCTTGATCTGGCCAAGGCCTTTAATACCATTCTCCACTCAGGAATCATAGAAAAACTCACTAAGCTAGGCATCAACCCCTATATCACTAGGTGGGTTGCAAACTGGCTCACAGATAGAGCCTACAGTGTGAAAGTAGCTGACTCCAAGTCAGACTGTCGACCAGTCATGAGTGGAGTCCCACAGGGTTCGGTCCTGGGTCCTCTCCTGTGTGATAGTTCTCTGAAGTTCAGGCCAACACGAAGGGACTCTGGCTGCCAAAGTTTGCAGACTATTGCAAGTTGGGAGCCATAATTAACGACCCAAGTGATGCAGATATCCTACAGAAAGGCTTTACTGAGACTAATGACAGGTGTCGAAACCATGGCTTTAAGCTCAATGCCAAAAAATGTGCCATCATCCCCTTTGGGAAAAACCCAGTTCCCATGAATTACCACATCTATGGTAGTCCACTGAACACAGAAGGCATTATAAGAGATCAGCAACCTCTCCTTCAACCACCACATTGCCACTGTGGTCAGAAAGTCCTTCTACGTGACACATTTCATTACCAAGGGTTTTGCATCCAGGAAGAAAGAGGTCATCACTTCTCTCTACACTTCCCTCATTAGACCAATCATAGAGTATAATGGCCCATTTGGCATGTACCCTACTAGACACCTGCAACAGCTGGAGAGGCCACAAAAAGTACCTCACGAAGAGGATCCCAGGCCTTAAACACGTCTGACATGGACAGACTCAAAAAACTCCAATTATTCTCTGGCTCATACCGTCTACTAAGAGGCAGTCTCTGCTTGACTTACAAGGCCATGTCTGACCCAGCTCTGTTAGAAATGCTACATCTAAAGAACTCCCAATCCCTCCGCACCACATGCTCCAGAGAACTCAACCTCAATACCACAATCAACAGAACATGCTGAAGCGAAAGGTTCATAACCCAGAGACTACCCATGCTATGGAATAGACATCCCATATATGCCAAGCAAAGCACCTCACTAGCCCTCTTCAAGTGAAATCTTGATGAGTGGGTGAGAAATAGAAAGTTCACCCCGAGGATCACTCCAGTGGCTTTACTTGATAGAGGCACTGGGAACTAATGATGGGTGGTACAACGTCAGGGCACTTCTATGGGTTAGGCTTGTAAAGGCCTCAGGGCCATTAGCCTAGTACACACCTATGAACCTATGAACCAAAAGGGGTATTGTACTCAGTTATTGGCCTGATAAGGGAAGAGTACAAGGAGGTCATGACTTCTTTCTGGAGGCTATGCCCTTACTTATGAGATGAGCAATATAGAATGCCCTTCTTACCACTCTGGAGACATGCTGATCAAAGTAAGGGTGTGTGCCAAGGTCTTTCACCAATGAGTACGTACTTATGGTGTTGCTATAACCTTTGAAGTCATACTCAATTTTACCCTTATGAAACAGTAATTTATACTTTATGTTTATTTTATGTATAAGACATGATGGAATATTAATGCAAATGGTCAAGGTTATTACTTCCATAAAAGCCCAACAATACTTAAACCACTGACAAGACCTTGTATGTCTGATTAGATTAAATAAAAGGTATTACTCTCTATGTTACATGATGCAACAGTATGAATAAACCCTTGGAAAGAAATAAGTTCTAGGAATTCATATTCCATGTATGACAAAGAGATATGGGTATTCCGGTTTATGTGTAGAAAATGTAAATCACCCATCAAAGCACATTTAATTTGTTGTTTATCACACTTTCCAGTGATGACAGAAATGTAATGCCTTCTTCAATGCTTAGGTCAAAATGTCTGTATAGAACAATAAATATAATATTTCCCAAATGAGCAAGATTTAAAAGCTCATTAACAACAAACTGTCTGAAACTACAAGTCCAAGTGTAAGTGAAAAGTGTACAATGACAGGAACTCTATCACAGGTCTCATTTCCACTTGCAGGAAATTTTATGAAAACAATTACAATTCAAACCAGTATCATCCCAAGGAGAAACAATCATCAGAAAAAATGAAGAGCTGCAATTCATATTTCTTAACTAAGTTTTAAATGCCACTTAGTACTCTTTCAGAATATTACTGAATCTAAGTTTTACATGATTTTGCTCATATTTTTAGATAAGTTTCTTTAAAAAATTGAATGATCTTTTTGACATACTTAGCTAGAAGCTTTACTTTGAGATTTGTTTATGAAGTTCATCATAGCCAACCATCGCCAACCATTGTGTGTTAGCTACGAAAATCTTGTTAAGTTCTTATCAAAACACATTTTTGTTTCTAAATATGCATTCATAGCCAGTTACTAAAGTATCCCGCTTTAGTAAAACAGTGGCAGACTTGTTTTATTTCCATAAAACCTTATTATTAAGATAGCTGAACATATATATCACCGGAAAAGGCAAAGGAAGCAACATGGTTTTCATGGACATAGAGAAGCTATGGTAAGGGTTATTTAAAGTTGCAAAATATATTTTCACTGACTAGAAATGAAGTAAACAGTGAATCTGTAGTAGCTAAACCTCTTTCAAAATGACAATGTAAGAAGTAATTTCAGTGGAATTAACTATGTTTCTGTCATTTTTAACAATGTACACCCACTGGAACTTTCTCTTAAAGATAGTAAAATGAGTAGACTGTTGACACCTGCCATCTTTTGAGATGCACCAAAATATTCCAACTATATCTCTGTACAAGAAAATGGATATGATACATTTCAAAGTCTGGGAAGAGATCACCAATATGTTACCAGGTGTTTAGCTCTGTGTTTAATATAATTTATTAGTATGGATAATATAAGTATGATCTCTGTCTAGTAGAAACAGACATATGGTGATGGAACTTGAATTATTGGAGGAAGCTGAGGTTGAAGGAACCAACTATAGCATTAAAAGAAGGCTACTAAAAACTGTAAGGTTAATTTATATACAATGGAATTTGATGGAAACAGAAATTTCTAACTAATGACATACCTTTAAGTACTTAGAAAAACAAACTGCTTTGACCTAGTGAAAATGTTATTTTTGTCAAGTAGCTTAACTTTGTTCAGTTATTCTATCCAGATTCTGTTATTCCGATTAATTGTTTGGTAGTACTCATGTCTATGGAGTTACTAAGTAGAATTTCTATAAGGTATAACTTGCAGATACAATAATTACTCTCTCTATGTTACTGGATTGCAATCATGAACTTCAACCTCAGGCTAAACAGCTGAAAGGTAGGGAAAAGACAGTTAAAGTCTTTGTTCTGGACTATTACAAGGACATTTCAAAAATTTAAGTATGCATACATTCTAAGGTTGACCCTAAGGCCTTCACTGTGTCTTGAGCATTTTCACTGTTGTGCACAGTTCTAAGTAAGTGTAACGGTATGTTAAAACAGCATTTAACAAGGATTTCTAGAAGACTCTCCATTTTAGCTTTGCTTCATTGGTTCTTAATTTCAGCAATATGTCATCTGGTCCATAACATCTGGAGTACAAACAATTAATGACATTGCAGTACAAATCTATTAATGCAAAAAAGTCTGACTTGTGGATTTTCTTATCCAGGCAAGTCACTTTTAGAAATGATGGCCCTATCATACAATCCTCTGAAATACTGGAGGTGACATCAAATAAAATCACCAAAAAGGCACTATCCAAAGAAACTAAATATTCTTTTTCCACATGTGGGGCACCACTTGCAGAAATGTTGCTGTCTATCAGGCATCCATACAGGACATTTTTTGAAGCTGAATACAGCATCAGAACAACCAAAGGTGGGACTCTTATAAACTCACAGATTCTGAGAGGTTCTTTCACTTTCCTTTATCTTCAGTTTTACTTGAAACCAAGACTGTACACATATGAGAAAGGGTCCTAACTCAAGACTAAGAATGTGAACGCAGTGAAACACAAGGAGGTGACAGAGACTCCTAGAAACAAATCATTGCCATCACATTCCTCAACAGATGCATTCTACAGACATTTGCTCTGCCCTATTAAAAATATACCATAGGCAATAAAAATATTCTGAAGTTGATAAGCACTTGTCAGTTCTAAAGCGGAATGCCTGTACCAACTATGGAACATTCCAGTGAGGGTTATTCCATCTGTAAAATAAATGCTGCTGACAACTTGACCATCAGAGCTTGACGGTTTGCATTACAAGCCAGATGAAATGGTCTACACTGGCTCCACAATCTGGTTACCTTACTGGCTAAATGGGATAATCCCTGACAGATTTGTTGATCAGCATATGGCAGCAGTGGTGATATTCTCAAAATCCCTGCCTACAGTGAAGTAGATTGTTTGAACACATAGTCATCTATAGTCTAAGCCCTTGAAACTGGTTCTCTAATGACCACCAATGACGCTACTACTCTGCACCAATTTTTTACTCAATTATCCAACATTGTTTTCTTGAACATCTTAAGTACTCATGGGTAATGATGAAGAAGTAGCCACATCTGCTCTTCATCTCTGAAGAGAAAGAGGACATATAAAGTACTTTCGGCTCCTGAAAACTGAGAAGAACCCATTTATAAAAATTTGAAATAAATCAAAGCTGCTCAACATTCATGTTCTGAAGAAAATCATTAATATCCTGGTTCTGTCCCCTAATGATGGTACAAACACTGAAGCCCACGAGGCAGTCAAAACAGCTGACTTTGTGACTGTGTGTGGTACTCATATTTTTGCACCTTGTGATTTAGTTTCTAGAGTCACAGCCATGCTAAAGCTCTGTGGCAGTTTTGTATAGACAGCAGTAAATTAAGGGAAAAAATAAAAAAAGGAACATAAAATGCTTCCTAAAAAATGACATCAATAACTTTCTCTCATGGGTGGTGCAGATTGTGTTGAAGTAGAGTGACTGCCAGCAGTTTTAGGCTAGTCTACATACATAGTTTAGTTTTATATGTACTTTTGTTATTTGTAAGAATAAGGGAAGAATATAATTGAATGAAGGAGGTATGTTGCTGCTAAGGTAATCCTTGTTTCATCTGTCAGGTAGTGTTTGGCCCTACAGCAGGAGCAGAGTGAGTTTGTCATGTTAAGGTGTTGTTTTGGAGTAAATAGCATGAGCTTGCTTTTTTGGCATTAATTAGCCATATTTCAATGTCAGTGAAAGATTTATGAGTGATTTCCTATAATTTAGTTATGGATGGGGCAGAGCTGATGAGGGCTGACTCATCAGCATATTGTACAAGTGTTGTAGTGGTATGAAGTTTAGTTATGAAAATATTAAATAGAAGGGGGCCAATTACTGATGCTTGGGGAACACCAGCACAGACTGATTGAAATGCTGAAAAGTTTTGTTGCCATTTATTTGCCTGATAATAACTGCATAAATAACTGTGAAACCAGCAGAGGGAGGCTAAGTGAAACCTATTGTCATAGTTCAGAGAGGAGCTTTTGGTGGGACACTGTGTCAAATGCTTTGGAAAGGTCAAGGAAAAGTGAATAAAGCAAGGTTGCCCTCATTTCTGTATTGGTTTACTACATTGATGAAGCTGAAGAGAGCAGTAGTAGGACTGTGGTTGGGCCTGAAACTGTGCTGGGTGTTGGAGAGGATTTTGTGTTTAGTTATATGTTTCAATAAGATAAAAGTGAATACATTTCTCTCAACTTTAATATATCTATAAGAGAACAGATCCGAGCATGTATACTGGTACAGAGAAGGAGGGATAGACAGGGAGGGAAAGAGGGTTTTGTGATGCATTGTATGTGTGTTTATGACAGAGCTGGGATATCATGTGGCAATATTATGGTAGTTAGTGAAGTGAGCTGGTGTTGTGAGTGCAGAAAACAGTAGCAATTGACTTATTGCCATTGTGAGTTGAGATGGTGAGATTTAGAAGGTGGGTAAAAGAAGATGGAGATTTGGTAAGATGATGGCTGTGTGGTATATTAATGAAAGGATTGTTATGAGAAATGGAGAGAAAGAGGTGCAGTAATGATTAGGGAGATGTTTGATGAGTGGTATACAGATAATTAAGTTAGTGCAGAGTGGTTAGGTTGTGTGCAGAAAGATGTATGGTAAGAGTTTGTGGGGAAAGGAAGATGAGTAGTGTACAGATGAGAGAGGAAACCAAAAATGTGTATTGATAAGAATGATAGTAGTCTAAAGTAGTAGCTATAAGGAGTAATATGAGTATCTAAGAAAAGTGCTTTTGTGGTATTGGCATGTATGTGTGTGTGTGTGCGTGTGCGTGTGTGTGTGTGTGTGTGTGTGTGTGTGTGTGTGTGTGTGTGTGTGTGTGTGTTGATAAATGTGTATGTGTATATATATATATATATATATATATATATATATATATATATATATATATATATATTTATTATTTTTAATCTATAAATGTGTCTGTGTGAATGGCTGGGTAAAGGTGTTGGCAAGCAAGAGTGCATATCAAAAAAGTGGGTTGAGAATATTTGTAAAGAAATGTTTAAGTCTGTGGAATGGGCTGCAGCAGGAACTGACAGAGGATAGAAATTGGAAGAGGGTTTTTAATGTATGTCTTTAAGAGGTGGGTAATATGTACTAAATTGTAGGAGTTAAGAGGGAATAAATGTAAGGGTCTTGGGGGTGGCTGGGCAATTGGGGGTGCGAAGAAAGCAAAGCAGGCAGAGATAAACAATTGCAGTAGCAAGAGACAGTCTATACAGGCAATTTTAGTATAACTAATGGTAAACATACCCATTTAAAATCATGTACATTGCCAATTATGGACTAAATATGCTTAGTTACTAGCTGGGGACATGCAAACTCATTGCTAGTCCCAAGCAGTTTAACAGAACTTAGCTCAGTGCCAAATAACGATAAAGACATACAGCAGTGTTAACTTGTACTTGCTACTTCATATGCCTTTTACAAGTTGAAAAAGGGAAGCAGTATATTGTACTCAGGTGGTTCAGTGGTAGATGTGCAATGTCTTATTGGGTTTTGTAAAAGTAGAATGCAAACTGTACCTTGAAGTAACCTTTTGCAAGTTGAAAAGGGAAGGTAGAATGCTGTACTCAGGGGGTTCAGAGGTAGATATGCAATGTTTTGTTGTGTTTTGTTAAAGAAGAACCCAAACTGTAGCTTGAAGTAACTGGTTGTGAGGAAAAGACACAAGTGACTGCCACAGAAATAAAGAAGAGACGGAATGTGGATAAGGGGAATACTGTCATCTCAAGTCACTAGTTTGTAAGTATCAATGCAATGATGTACAGATATATGGGGACAGTAGAGCATGCCCTAAGAGGAACTGCTTTAAAATCAGCAGTCTTGACACTGCCCTGAGGTTAGTTTTCCTCTGTATACTTCTTATTAGCACTGACTGCTTCAGAAAAGGCTTAGGTTTATCTAAAAGACAGTATCAACCAAAAACCAGCTCTTCCACTGCAGCAATATTGTCCCATCTCTGCCATCTATGACCAATGTCTGCAGTTCGAAAAGCAGCTCTTGCACAGTAGAAAAGTGAGTAGCAACAGCAGCTGTCTCATCATAGGCTGGGAGTGGTTCTACTGCTTTTTGTGGTACCCTGTACTAGGGGGATTTAACCTGCATATATTGTCTACATGAAGTGAATCCAGAGGTGTTCAGTAAAGCTGTTGAAGGACTCACCAAGTTCTGCAAGATGGCATATGTGTTGTAGGATCTGGTCTGCCCATCAGTAGCTGCTTGGTGTTTTTTTTTTCAGTTCTTTGTTTTATCTGTTGTGATCTAGATGGCTTGGACTGAACTTACCCGAAGTAGCCATTGGTTCTCTATATCCCACTGTAGTGAGTTAGTAAACTGACAAGCTTCTTGTTGCTCCTGGCCTAAACTGCAAAACTACAGTATGCACTCATGCGCGTACATTGGTCTTGTGTTGTGAAATCAACTGTTTTCCATTAAAGATGTCCTGTACATCTCATCTATTTAGAAGGGGTGTCCTTAAACCACAGATTTAATTTAATTATTCAATTAATTGTATGTTTTAATGTTGCTTATCATCCTGTTTTGTTTAACTACAGTACTTTTGTTGTATTGTTGTTTTAATCTGCAAAACGTTTAAGAAGATAATACTAAAATAAATGAAATAAATACGATGAAACGACCCACGTTAAACGTTGGCAGCTGTGCAACACAGGATGGCATGCAATAGTGCTGCTTTCAGCAGTGGTGACAGTAAAGTACTCATATCCACCTTACTTTCACTGAATGTCTGATTCTGACATGTCGAGGTATAATAAAACAGTTATAACTGCTATATGGGCCACAAAAGACAGCCATTACTACTGTCATTCCCTCATGTCAGCACTTCCACTGTCAAGGGAACAAAATAAGAAAATGGAGGAATAATAACCTGAACAGAACAGAAAATTCCCTCTGTTGGGTTAGGGCTAGAAGTTAGAGGCCCTCAGCCTAACAATAAATAGAAAACTCAGTTCATGCAAAAATCATCAAAGCATGCAGTGAATAAACAAACTGAGTTCAGCAAAGCATACATAACAAAGACTTCTCATGCAATTTTGTGTTGCAAGTACGTGACAACATTTCAAACACTGAAGGTAAAATACTGAAAATGTTGAAAGTTTACAGTGTTGAATTCAAAATACCTACTAATAGCATACATGTGCTATATATGTACACTGCACCAACATACAGTCAGTGAATAAATAATATCACTCACCTGTTGGTGAAACTCACAGACGAGAGCTGACACGGGCCCTGTATGATGAGCAAGTCCAGCTCTCTACACATGCAGGTATTTTGATTTCTAATTTTTAACTTTTCAGGATTTAGACATTTCAGTATTGTACATTCACTATTACAGCTTTCAGGAGATTGCTTTTCAGTAAGTCGGCATCGACCCAATGATGGCTCACACTTTAACTTGTAAAGGAAGATCTGTTATCTCAGTCAAGCTCATATTTATCTGTCTCATTTCTGTAAAATAAAATTATTCCATAAAGGGTACAATGGCAAGGATAATAATGGAGCAGTAAGTACGCTAATGGCATGTGGGATGGGTTCAGATGCTGTGGGGCTGATGGTTCCTGATCTGACTGCATCATATGGAAGGTTCTGAATGACAGAACACAAAAGGTACATACTTACTATAATGACAGAGCTGAATTGGCAGTTCCATCTTCATTATCTAGAAGACCAAGGCTGGCAGGACTTAGCCCATCAGAGGCACTTTCCCAGGCGACTTGGTCCCTCTTGTTACCCACAATGTTATGCACAATAGGACCCCTTTCTATATTTTTAAATCTGTGCAAAGTAGAAGCTGCAGAACAACAAAAACATATACAGCCTAAGAAAAAAAAAATTTGGTTAATGAACCACATGCCAAGCCAGTCAGGACTGAGATCTGTCAGGGTGTCAGGGTGGAGAATGGGAATGGTCAAAGAATGAGCTGCCAATCAAGATGTATTGTTATGGTAATTGCACAAATTTCTTACTTTAGTTTTATATTTCATATTTAAGAGGATACTGCCATGGTGGTGCAGCGGTTAGCGTTGTCACCTCACAGCAAGAGGTTCTCTCGTTTGATTCTCGGCTGTGGAGTCTGCATGTCCTCCCCAGGTAGGTGCATGAGTGAATGGGTGTGCCTTCTTTGAAGGTTGGGTGTCGGGCTGGCAGCTCGGCACAATAAAAATCCACTGCCAATCATTATCGGACTGGAGTTCCACTGTGGCGACCCCTAACCAGGAAAAGCCGAAAGACATTACTTTTTTACTATTTCATATTTAAGAGGACAGTGTTCCAAGATAAAATTTTTGATGGCTCCATATGAAAGAATGCCCATGTTATGGTGGCACAGAAAGAAAGAACTGGATCTGGAGATGACATACAGCATACAGTGTCTTGTAAAAGTACTGTACAGTGATGCCACATAATTTCCGATGGTGCATTTTAAAAAAAATGCCTGAGAAGTGGCCATGTCCTTAGTCATGGAAGTTGTGAGGTCTAATGACAAAGGGTTATTACTGCATACTGTTTGACACCTTAGTACTCAGTTTATTTTTCAATAATGAGACAAACATCTGGGAATCTTTCCTTATGGATTTAGTTCTCTTAATGTAAAATCTGAGCTTTCTATGAACCTCCAAACAATGAGATAAATATTAGCCCTCTGTTTGAGTAATTGGGGAAAATGCTGGTAAATTAAGAGACTGATTAAAATCAGTTTCTTCTGTTATCTTTGACTTCAAAGAAAGAAAGGTTAGTTCTCAAAGGCACTCAGTTTTTGTGGAACACAAAATTAAAAGGGGCTAACAGACAAGGCCTGCAAACTAGAAATTTTCCTGGCTAAGGTAACAGCTATGAGAATAAGGCTCTACCATGATATAAACATCAGTTCTCGGTGGCAACAGGTAAAAATATGGTTTGAGTTAAGTTTTGCAATAAAAAATAAAGGTCTCAGACAGGAGTAGGGCCCTTGGTGGAAGATTATGGGAAAAACACTTACAAATGTTGTGCCAACTTTCAAGGATGCCAGTGATAAGGAAATGACACTCTGCTGGAAATTAGAAATAGAAGAATAAGACCAACGTCAAAGATATGAGTTAATCAAGAAAAAAGTACCAGAGGGGTGAAAGGCTCTACTTTCCATACCATAGTCCACATGAAAAAACACATTCTGTAAATAGCCTCTTAATCAGATGGAAAAGGTCTTCTGCCTGGCTTCTGCAGTCTTAGAAAGGAATTAATACATAGAACACTGGGAAAAGCCCTGGAATCATCCCAGACTGGAGTAGCTTTCAGCTAACATTTTACGCCTAACCAATTTCAGCAGAAATACAATGGCACGAGTCTATGAGATTTTTTTTTTTTGGGGGGGGGGGGGTGGGCAGCAGAATACTAAAAGGTTCTCACAATAATTTTAAAGAAGAAAAATAGAACATAGTGACCAGTGAAGCAAAAACTAGAGGAAAAAATAACACAATATCACTAAATAGATTAAAATTTAAAGTAACAGTACTGCACCGGACTATTTCTTAAACCACTGCAACTTTATGCATGGAAAAAGTGACCTGAAGAGAAGTACTGATGATCACAGCATTACGGGTATGAGAGATGTCATGTAGTCTGGGAAAGTTTCCACTGTCAGTATGTCCTAACAGTCTTCCTTCTCTACGTAATTAAGATTAAGACTTCAATCCCACATCAATACACACTTGTGTTGTTGGCAAGTTATGTGCACAAGAAAAAGCCCTAAAGGTAAAACTTATAGGTTATAGGACAGGAGGCCAACTCCGAGGACAATATTAATGAAAAAATATGGGGGAGGCAAGAGATTAACAGAAATCAGAATAACAGATGTTTAAATCGGTGGCACACAACATAAAATCTGGCAAGAACTGTGTTGGTGCAGTGGGAAATCGACTGAACAGGGTGCCTACACTCATGAAGAACATATACCTAGGGCAACAGAAAATGCTGACAAAGAATGTCAACCTCTCCTGTTTTAGAACGGTATACCGGGTGGCATGCAGACCTGAAAGAATAGCTAGTAGTGTCAATGACAGAATGGCATTTGTTGACATTCTGTGACAGCTTTCAGAGTGGAATGTTATACTGTTAAACTGAAAAAAGTCACTAATGAGACTCTATATTCTTCACTGCAATGGCTAAACATCGGATTATTCTCCCTACCACACTGTAATAGAGTACTTCCAACTCAGAATTTAAGGCACTCCTACAGAAGCATCAGGCATTAAACTAAGAGTAGAGGTGATTGGCTTCTGTCATCTGACTTTTCTTCCTCTAAGTTACAAACAGTCCACAGCAGTACTGTACACTTGTGTATTACATAACCACAAATTATATTCCTCAGGAAAACTCCTCTATTAGAAAAGCAAACTATACATATTCCACACATGCATCTGTTTCCTTTAATGATTATATTGTCTGGGTAATACTTGACCTCTGTCACACACACACACAATTTGGAGGATTGCTGATTTATATTTGTCTTTGGGGTGTGGCAGGAAAAAGGGGCATCACACTACAGACAACGAAATGGTACGAAGAATCCACAGAGGACACCCATGCCCCAAGAACTGATCTTAAGAACCAAGCGCTGTGAACCAGCAACTCTGACCACTGCTCCACTGTATCAAATACAGAATTATGCATTCATAAATTAGGAAGCTAGGCAAAGTCCTAACCACCAGAGCACAGATTACCAGGTCACTAAATTGCAAGAAATGTAAACAAGAAGTGGTTCTAAAACATTCTACAGCCAGCACGAGATCACACAAAGAACATGGCTGCTTCCATTTACTGAAAACTACTTAGACAAAGAGGTTGAAAACTATTTGCCACTGCTTATATCCCAGCTAAGACCACATGTGGATTAAATAATGCACTTTAGATGCCTCTGAATTTGATATAATATCATGTTGACAGAAGTGGTGTATACAAAAGTGACTACTGTGATCCTCAGACAAAAAGTAATGTGAAAAGATGGAGGCCAAGGAGCTGAGAATATACACAGGTGAGGAAGAATAAATATTATGGCACTTAACAGGTGATTTGGTCACATTGATTAATGTTGATGTTACAAATTGACACCATGTCAAAAAAAGGGGGTTAATGATGACAACAACTTAACAGGGCAAGCAGTGAGTCCCCAAAGTTTCTTTCGTATCTGCAGGTAATAGTAGTGTATGACTGCCAGTGTTCTGGTAGAGGGAAAAGTTGTGTTAGAAGATAAAAATGCCCATTTTCACTAAGAATGTGTTAGCCGACAGAGTGGACTGCATCTAAACACAGTAGAGAAGGCTGAAAGTAAATTCCAGATTATAAAGGAAATACCATATAGGGCATGAGGAGGGGACTGACAGAGAGAGGGAGGGAGGGAAGAAAGGTAACAAGGAAAACATGCACGGTGGCATTTTTAGTTGTTCTGTAAACCAATTAGATACGTCAGAATTAAGCAAACTAAACATTAAGTAAATTATCTATCAAATCTAGGCTCTTCACACAGTCATGCTTTAACCAAAAGCTATTCTGCCAAACCCAAATGACAGAAAAAGCACTTCAGCAAAATGAAAATCATTAAAAAGTTGCTTTCTCAAGGGGCTTTCCAAACCACTCCACCCATAAGGGAAACTCCATGCACCTCACTTAAATGTAACTATCTCTGAAGCCTTCTATAACATGTAGGATCAGCCCTCATATTTATGAAGCCCATCTTAAAGGAACATATTTGGGAAAACAAAGGTTGTAATAAATTCAACATATCATGTATTAAGTCCTGACATATTCTTAATTGCATACATTTGAGTGAGTTCAGATTCAGTTAGTGTATTAAATAATTTTAAAGACTATTACATTTTATCTAACCTCTCCTTATAAATAACAAGTAGCAACACCTCACCTGTAAGGGCACTTGTGCTGAGAGACTTTTTTTCCATCATTAAAGAACAGTGTTCTCCTTTGAGGCCTTTCATCTTTTTCCAAATTGCGTGACAAGCTGCATTATGGGCATCATCCTGTAATTACAGGCCAAAAATAGGGATTAAAGATCAAATTGCAGTCGCCATCTTCACTTGAAATTATGTGTTACTTATTTAAAATTAATTATTTTTCTTGAGTTAATTGCATTTTCAGAATACTGCAACAGGACTACAACAGAATTTTGTTTCTTCATGCTGGAAGACTGACACTTTATGCACTGTGGCAAAAGATATAGCATTCAGTAAATGTAATGCTCAGTTTTCTTCAAACATTTAAGATGTACATCGGCTATTACGTCAGCTTTATCTGTTTTGCACTACTTCAGTATTAGGCCATTACCCCACTGATTTCTTGAAATTGTTGCTCAATATATTGTAACTGCCGCTTCCGTTTCAGACTGTTTGAAATAGCAATCATTGCGGGCGTTACATCTTTACCTCGCTGCCCAAAGCTTTCCAGAGACCTGAAGAGAGAGATAAAAGTGGATATTTTCAGTTACTTTAGATCACCTCACAATCCTGTGTTCTCACAATTAAAACAAACAAAAAAAACTTGCAGTGTCTTTGCATTGACTGCTGTAATGATTTAAGCAGCATGAAGTTGTCATTTGACAATGTAGGAAGCGCATCACTTGCAAATCTAGTCACAAAGCATTCAGTTGACCCGAATATGTCTCAAATTACATCTACATTTGCTGCCTGAACCTATCTGTCCCTTGGTGTAACACCTTCTTCATTCCCCACTGCAGTACAGACTTGAAGAATAAAGCCGAACAGCATTCTTTTTAAGGAACAGATAACCCATATAGCTATCACGGATCACAGTCACTTATGTGGTTGAATGATGGAAAAAGACAAAAACTGTCCTTCCATCTTTTATGCAAAGGTAAACATTTAATTCAGACAATTTCCATCCAACTGCACACTCCCCGCTTCTCAGGTAGACTTAATGGAGATGAATATAGATAAACAATTCTTAGAATGCTTACAACAAACAAACACAAAAATAAATAAATACACAAATATGTAAATAAATAAACTCATCACTATTACTTGGCATGGTTTCTGACTAGAACACAGCACTGACATTCCCTGATAACTGTTTCTGAGCAGCTTTGTACATACTTTAACATACAGGGTGATGCTGTTTCAATATTACTTAGCATTTCAAAGATGACTGACGCTGTCAGTCATCACTTCTTTCTATAAATCCCTTTGAACTGCTGGTGAGAAGCCAGTACCATTGCACAGTTTACCAATTACTCAGAAGGAAGGACCCAAAGAGTGTAATGGAAAGAATCATTCCTGCCCCTACTCCATATTGTGCCCTTTGTTCATAGGTTTATAGGTGTGTACTAGGCTAATGGTCCTAGAGCCTTTACAAGCTTAACCCCCCCAAAAAATTGCCTAGGCACTGTGCCACCAAATATTAGTTCACAGTGCCCATATTCAGTAGGGCAACTGGAATGATCCCTGGAGTGAACTTTGTTACCCATCCACTCGTCAAGATTTCTCTTGAAGAGGGCCAGTGAAGTGCTCTGCTTGACATGAATGGGAAGCTTATTCCAGAGTATGGGCAGTCTTTAGGAGATGAACCTGTTCCTCCTGCATGTTCTGTTAATTATGGTAATGAGGTTATGATCTCTGGAGCGTGTGGAGCAGGGGGATTGGGATTTCTTCAGGTGTAGCATTTCAAGTAGAGCTGGGTCGGACATGACTTTGTAAGTCAAGCAGAGATCACCTGTAAGTAGATGATAAGAGACTGAAAACAGCTGAAGTTTCTTGAGTCTATCCATGTAGGACATGTGTTTAAGGCCTGGGATCCTTTTTTGTGAAGTACTTTTGTGGCCTCTCCAGCTGTTGTAGGTGTCTGGTCAGGTACATGCCAAATGGGGCATTATATTCGATGATTGGTCTAATGAGGGATGAGTAGAGAAGAATGATTACCTCTTTCTTCCTGGATGCAAAATCTTTGGTTATAAGATGTGCCATGTAGAAGGACTTTCTGACCACAGTGGCAATGTGGTGGTCGAAGGTGAGGTGGCTTTCGACCTGGTTGTCCAGATCACTTAGGACCCCTTCAGTATTCAGTGGGCTCCCACCAATGTTGTAATTTGTGGGAACTGAGTTTTTTCCAAAGGGGATGATAACGCACTTTTTGGCGTTAAGCTTCAGGTCATGGTTCTGACACCAATCATTGGTCTCAGAAAGGCCCTTTTGTAGAAGGTCTGCATCACTTGGGGAGTTGATAATGACTCCTAGCTTCAGTCATCAGCAAACTTGGGCAGCCAGAGTCCTTCTGTGTTGGTCTGGACTTCTTTGAACTAGATGCCAAACAGGAGAGGACCCAGGGCCGAGCTCTGTGGGACTCCACTCATGACTGATCAACAGTCTGACTTGGAATCAGCAACTTTCACTCTGTGGGTCCTGTCTGTGAGCCAGTTTGCAACCCACCAAGTGATGTAAGGATTGATGCCTAGTTTGGTGAGTTTATCAATGATAACTGAGTGTGGATGGTATCAAAGGCCTTGGCTAGGTCAAGGTAGGCTGTTTGCACTGCCTTACCTTAATTCACAGCCTTGTGACTGCTTTAAAGAAGTCACCCAGGTTCAGCAGGCAGGATCTCCCCTGAACAAAGCCAAACTGTGTGGGATCAAGAGTCTGGAGATTGTCTATATCTTTGTTAAGCAGGTCCATAATGATGCGCTCCATAGCTTTGCATATCAGACTCATCAAGCTAATGGGGCGATAGTTCCCAGGGTCTGTAATTGCTCCCCCTTTATGGAGCAGGATGACTGTAGCAGTGCACCATTTGTTAGGGATACAGCCTGAGGTAAGGCTGTGATTGAACAGGGTGACAGATGTGGTGCCAGTTTGTTTTGTAGCTTATGTAGGATGCAGCCAGGTATATTATCAGGTCCCATGGACGCTGTATTCTTGGCTTTGGACAATGCAGCTTTTACCTGTGCTGCAGAAATGGTGGGTACCTGGCTTTCTTATGGAATTGTAATAGGGCTTTTGAGGGGGAGGGGTAAAGCTGGCACTGAATCTGTCGGCCAGTATGTTGGCTATATCTGGTGGCTCAGTATAGGAGGTGCCATTGTGCAATAAGTCAGAGCAAATCTGGGTATTGCTTTTGAAGTTTTTGATATAGCTATAGAAGGCTTTGTGGTTGTTTTTGGTGTCAGCTGCAATTCTGCCTTCATAGCTGGCTTCAGAGGACTTGATAAGGGATCTCAGCTTTTTGTTGAGACTGATAAGAGAGGTTTTCCAGTCTTGTGACTTCATTTTTTTTCCTGCAACAGTTTCTTCCTTCTGTTGTAGAGTTTATTAATGCTGGGGGACCACCAGATTGGCTTCCTTTTTTTGGAGGAGAGCGTCTTAGTACTATTTGTATGGCAAGGTCCATACCGTACAGTGCATTGGTGTATGATTTGGCAGTCATGCAGCTATTTTCCATTGGCATGGGTGCCGAGGGGCCAAAGTCAGCTTTAGACAAGTTTTTCAGGGTGGTCACCTTAGCGGGGGGGGGGGGGTGTAGGTGAGATGGAGATTTCCATGGTGATCAGTTTGTGGTCAGATTTAACCAGGGAAGAATTGACTATAGGTGTGGAGCAATGGTCTCCCATGTTAATGATAACCAGGTTGAGGATGTTGCTTCCTCTAGTGGGGGTCAGAATGAGCTGGTCCAGGGCACTGGAATTGATAAATTCCAGAAAGCATTGGGCCTGTACATTGGTACTTTAATACTTTTCCCAGTTGATGGAAGGGTAGATTAAGTCATCCAGTATGAGAATATTGGGTTGGACTTTGATAGATTCCAGGGTGCTCAGGAAGTTGGAGTGAGAATCTGGGGACATGTTTAGGGTACTGTAGCAAGCTATGACTTAAATCGCCATCTTACTCAGTATTAGTTGTACCCGAAGTATCTCGGATGCATTATGCTGGGCTACCAGTCTAGAGCTGTGCATATCCTTTATGAATATGGAGACACCACTACCTTTGGAGCTTCCATCCGTATTCTGGGAACAAAAGGTATGGAATGAGCTGCATTCTGGGAGTGCAGGGGTGCTTTCTGCCTCTTTGAATCAGGTCTCCATTACATACAGATGTTGACATTCTCCATTTTGAGGAGAGCTTTGAGTGAGTGCATCTTGAGATTTAGACTTCTAGCATTGAGCAGCATGACCCGCAGATTGCATTTGTTTGTAGCTGTTGCGGTAGAATTTTGGAACACTGCTAAAAAAAGCACTATAGGGGTGGCAAGACCCTTAGCCAGTACCCGGAATCCCAGGAATGACAGATGCAGGCCGTCTCTGGCAAAGCATCGAGGTCTGTGAATCATGTTGTCCTAGGCAGATAGATACTGGATCCCCTTAGAATGACACCAGAAACTTAGCCAATTGTTGAAGTCAATCATTTTCTGCTCATACTGTGGTATCATTCTGGGTGACAGTAGAACACTGCTCAGGGCTAGGGTCATACCTGCCTGGGCCACATAATCTGAGAGTTCCATCACATTTCTTTTCATGTACTCCAGGGAGGTACATCTCAGGTCATTCACACCCACATGGACAATGACTGAGTCATATTTGTACTTGTTGTGGAGTGACCTGAGTGCATGTGTTATGTGGCAGATCGTGGCACCTGATAGACAACTGACTGTCACTTTCTTCTAACAAATGGGACATCAGTGTGCCTCACAATTGAGTCTCCTATGACTAGTACATTGAGCAAAGTGTTTTGCCTTAAGGGCTTGGGTTGAGGGACACACTGTGGTGGTGAGCTATGTGTTCTGGGGTTGATGTTGTGTTGTGGTGGTTGAGTGCATGTCTGTCTCAGGGGGTCTCTGTTGTTTGGGTACATTTTTATTGAGATCCTCCACAAAGGTGGGTGTATGGTTTGTGTTTGTGTGTGGGTGGGTGGGTTGTGATGGTTAGTGTTTTGGAGGGCTGTGTGTTCTATGTAGTGAGTTTCAGGTGTTGACCTTCTCCTCTTGACCAGCTAGTCCGGTCTTGGTTGCAGCATGCACTGCTTCCAGTTTGGTGATATCAGTGCATCTCTCACAGGTTATTTGTGTTGGGATGTCACAGGAGAAGGCTGTCTGTGTACATTAGACAGTTGCCACACTGTCTCAGAATGCCCAAGTGCACCAGGTTAGCAGGAGAAAGCACAGGAAATTGCCCTGCAATCATACCAGGAGGGGTAGTCATAACTAATAAGTGTTGGTGCTGTTACTGCATAGGAAGAGCTAGTGCTGATAGCACCTAAGTGTGCTACAATAAATGCTACAAAAGCCTGTTAAAGTGCTAGCCGATTATGCTAATTGAAGTGCAAGAAGTAAAAGAACAAGCACTTTCTAAGGGTAAAATTGAAGAGCAGACGTTTTGGCACCGGTAATAGTTTACCTCAGCTGAGTGCCGCTGCATGGTGCACAAACACGGGCTTTTAAAACCAGAAAATTGAAAGGGATGGAAAAAATGCCCAAATGACCGATAAACTACAATTCCTGGACCAGAAACCACTCCTCTTGTGATCGATAGGCTACCTAGTGGTTACCACTCCCACTGACAAGCTAGAGGGCTTACCTCCAACACAGAAAGGTCTGGGGGAGCTCAGAAACTTACAAAACAGTCCTGGATACAGCAAATCTGTATCTGGACTACACTAGTTACAGGAAAGGCTGGAAACAAGCTTAGAACTTTTTTTTTTTTGCAGAAAAGCAGTTAGAAAAATGGAGGTACTTAGAGTATCTCTTTTCTCCTTCCTGTTGCTCTTGTAGTCTGCAGGATGCAAAAATGGATCCACAGAGCATAAACAAGTGCAAACCCATGTAAACATGGGCTTTTAAACCAGAAAGTTGAAAGAGACAGAAAAACTGCCCAAAAGGCCAATAAACTACAATTTCTGGGCCAGAAACCACTCCTCTTGGGGTATAGTGCTTACCACTCCCACTGATAAGCTAGAAAGCTTCCTTCCAACACAGAAAGGTTTGAGGGGGCTCTGACACTTACAAAACAATCCTAGTCTGCAGGATGCAAAAACTGGATCCGCGGAACTTAAAGAAGCGCAAACCCATGTAAACACGGGCTTTTAAACCAGAAACATAAAAGAGATGGAAAAGCTGGCCAAACGGCCAGTAAACTACAATTTCTGGGCCAGAAACCACTCCTCTTGTGATTGATAGGCTACCTAGTGCTTACCGCTCCCACTAATAAGCTAGAGGGCTTGCCTCCAACACAGAAAGGTCTGGGAGGCTCAGACATTTACAAAACAGTTCTGGATATAGCAAGTCAGTGTCTGGACTAGTCTAGTAACAGGAAAGGTGGGAAACAAGCTTACAACTTTTGTTTTTTTTTTGCAGAAAAGCAATTAAAACAGTACCAAAAACACTTTAAATGCAGTGCAAGCTACATAGGTCTCAACGTCTTAAGTGGCCAATTTGGAACACAGACCCTAACAATGTGTGACAAATGGTCAAAATGTGGAACACCCTATTTTCGCACTGCGCGAAATGTGCCATTGCCATGGAGCATGGTAGAACTGTAAAATTCAATAACACACACTTCTCAGATCCAAAAACCTTTATTTGATAATCTGCAATACCATAACCACATCATAAGTAAATGAAACAGCACTTTACAAAAATAGAAATCACATTTACTACATTTTCTAAGCAGACATATTACAATTCACACAAAGTTTAGACCAAGTTAAACAGCATCCTATCATACATCAGATATAGACTTATTGTATGCTGATGTGGCTTTCTTGGCAGCCTCTAAAACATGTTTTGGCAGCTTAATGTCACAGACATCCAGTTCTTCATTCATTTTAACTGCCAACAAAGAGTTCAGTGTTTTTACACTCAGAGACTGACACAGTTCAGTTTTCACTTTTTGCACCATACTAAATGTTCTTTCTGCGTGTGCATTACAGTGTGGCAGGCAAAGCAGGTTCATCAGCTGCTTAAAGACTGGCAGTTTCCCTTCAGTGCAAAAGTCCCTCAGAAGGTGTGCCCAGTACTGTGACACACATGAGTGGGGCCCATCTACTGGGATTGTCAGATTCCCAGTGTCCTCAATCTGATATTGGGTGAACTCATCAATTAGTTGTTCAGCCTCAACATCATTTTCACATACACCCAGATGGAAGCTAACGTCTCTGACAAGTCCTGAAGAAATGTCCAATTTTTTGGCTGGATTAATAAGTAATACAGCATCTTTCAGTAAATTATCCTGCATGGGAAACTTTTTCAGCATTTTCTGCAGCACTGCAGCATAAAAAGCTGCAACTCTTTTGTAAAAGTTAAAGTCAATGACTGTGCCGGCAATATCCTCCTCATGGCTGTTCATGTACTGCTTGACTTCATAGTCAATCTGCAGTTCACCATTTGGTAGAACACAGCTACTGTCAGTCAACACTGACACATCACTGTGTTTGATTAGTCTGACAGCAGCTGCAGGTCTGAGGAGTGTGCCAGCGTACTGCTGCAGGTGTTTATGCACAGTGGCATGCAGTGTCAGTAGCTGACTTTCTCTGCTCTGAAGCTGTATGTTGAACTCCAATAAGGGTTCCGGTGCATACTTAAGGAACATAAAAATCTAATGCACTTCATGACTCAGCAGGTTTTTAGAAATTAAGTAAATCTTAGCAGACCTTGGCTCTGCAGACAAAATATACGAATTTAGAGCTGGCCACATGTCCAGGGTTCTGTTAATAACCTTATCAAGACTGAGCCACCTAGTATGTGTATGTCTAATGATCTTGAGGGGGTCAGTATCTGTGAACAAAGCAAATTCCTGCAGTTTTTGTTGTCTTTGTGCACTACAACTGAAATGGCAGTACACATCTGATATAAGTTCTTCAACTGGTGAATGTAGTGCTTTTACATCAGCCTTACTGCAGATATTTGCCAAGTGGCAGAGACATCCCATGTTTATAATTGTGGGCTTCACCTCCTTTAAATGAGACAGCACATAACTGTGTTTTCCAATCTTTGAGGCAGCATTGTCTGAAGAAAAGCCCACAATGTCGGAAACTGAAATGTTAAATTTTGTCGGAGTGGACATTAAAGAATCAAACATTGCTTGTCCAGTTCCTGACACACATTCTGGCATATGAAGGAACCTTATCACATTTTTGCTTGCCTTTTCTTCAAGGTAACCAACAAGGATGACTAACAGTTTGTCATCTCCCATGTCTGTGCTTTGGTCCATATACACACAGAATGGTGATTTCTGGCAGGCTGCTGCAGCATTATTCTGGTAATGAGGCCCCAGAACATCCTGTGCAATGCATGATGTCTTCGTCGTTCCACATGTCATTTTGCGTAGAACATCTTGATCCTCTCCACACTTCTTCATAAATTTCAGGATGTGTTCTTCTGCTGCAAATGATAAGTTGTGGTTAGCAAGGAGAGATACAAAACCAAACTCTGCATCAACCACCTTTCTACTTGTTAAACTCTGAGGTCCAAAGAAATCCACCATAGATCTTCCAGCTGCATGCTTGCAATTCTGCCTGTGTTTCTCACTGTTGGCATGTCGTTGCAGATCATGTCGGCCCCCGTGATGGATTGTGAAATCCATGTTACGAGTCTTGCAGAAGGCAAATTTCACTCCGCGCCTACTCATAGAAAGCCAGTCAAAGGCACTTGCCCAACTTGGCTGAAAAATTGTGTATCTTCTCTTCGTTGGGGTGCGATCTGTATCTACATCCCTGTCCTCACTGTAATGTGGGTAGTCTGTACCTAGCAGGTTTGTAAAACAGTGTTAAACAATTAAACAAATGGGGCTATAGTGCAGAAAGGAAAATTAGAAAATGTCCTCAGTAGCAAAGATACAAGACAATAGGGCCATAACCTACCCATATCACTGGAAGTTTCCTGACTTTGCACCCTCTCCTCTTGCTCATCTCTGCTCCTTTTTTTTACTATAAAGGTTTGCATGCTTCAATTCCTTGCTTTGATGGCACTTTCAATCCTCTGGTGCTCACTTGCCCACCTAACCAGTGTTGCAGAAGGGAAGAGTGACTTTCATGACATTCAGTACTCTCAAAGCACCCTTGATTATCTCAAAATCCATGCCAAGGATAAACACATCCAGCGTAACAAAGGCACTTGCAACACACATCATGATAATACTACTTGCATTTTACATTCACCACTTTAGATGTGTTCTACCTCTGTCCTACAGCCAGGTGTAGGCCTGGCAAAGATGCCTAAAAAGGTACTTAAAACTAGGGTCCTCTGTGCTTTTACAAGAATGTGCCATTTAAGACAAAGAATTCAAGATCAAGTTACACAAAGTTCTAGTAAAAACAAAACTGGATACATTAAAGCATCTCATTACTATAACTCACCTTTGACATCCATCTGGACATACTTCTCAACCTCTTACTGCAAGAAAACTGGACAAAGCCCAACATAAGAGGGACAAGCAGCTCAGAGACTTTAAATATTTCTCTTATAACCTTAGAAATATTGCTCTTATAAGCTTAGAAATATTGCTAGAGTATTGCTCTTATAAACTTAAATATTGCTAGAATATTCCTCTTATAACCTTAGAAATATTGATCTTATAAACCTAGAAAGTTGCTAGGACAGGACCCGTCTTGGCATACAGTTTCTCCAAAAAAGGCAATTACTTTCAGAGAATTACTAGGGGGACAAGCAGTGGAAACGTACAAACACTTTAAAAACTGCTCTTGTAAACCTAGAAAGTTGATAGAACAAGGACCTGGCTTGGCATACAGTTTCTCCCAAAAAAATAGACATACTAGGGGGATAAGCAGCAGAAACAGACACTTTAAATATTGCTGTTTTAAACTTAGAATGTTGCTAGAGTACCAAGATCTGTGTTGGCATACAACATTACTATCTATTACTTCAGAGACATACTAGGGACAAGCAGCACAAAAATACTGAGACTAAATGTTACTTACACACTTAGAAAGGTGCAAAAATAACAGGATCTGTGCTAGCATACCGCTTCTAAAGGGAAATATTTTACACCATTACAGCTAAAAGCCTAAAACACTTACCTCTGCTCTACCTATACACACTGTACCACTTCAGCAATACAATCCAAGCACAAATAATCCAATTCCACCACGGCACAAAGTTGATATTCCTCCCAGTTGTCGAGCAGCGTAGCAGAAAGATAAAACCTCAGCCCTTCTGTTCTGACACATCAAACAGACTCCTCTCGCTGAGTCGCCTCTCCTGGCAGGCAGGCTAACATCCACTTCCGACTCCCATCTTCTCCCCCGATGTCTTCGATCTGCAGCCAGCTGCTCCTTCCTTCCTTCTTCCAGTCAAGTGTTTTCATCTAATCGAACCTAAAAAGTAAAATCCCTGATTCCTGGAAGCCTTTTTCAAGCCATTATTTTGGTGCGAAAAGGCTTCCAGGAACACAATTGGCCTGTGTTTGGGACCTCTCATTGGCTCCCGTCCTGCTCTGACTCTCTACTTGATTGGCTCGTAGACTGAGTTTGTGATTGTCCGTAAATGCGGTCTATGAGCCAATCAAAAACTGTGGAGCACAGCCAACGTGGGAGGATAGCAGAGCTATGCATTGTTTTGTATACCAATTGGCAGTAATTGTAGTACACAAACCAATCAAAAGCTTTGTAGCGGAGCCACAGCTGTTCAATGCAGAACAGCAGAACAGTGGCTTCGCTCTTCATTAAATGTGAAGTGTTCCGCATAATCTGGAGCACTTGGATGCTCAGGCAAGCTAGCACACTTGAGTGTGTAGCAATATTAAGGCAAGTACAGTTTAAATAAATGCAGATAAATTAAAAATAACAAATAAAGCAAGTGCAGAGAGCAGTAAATTATAAAAACATCAAAATGCAGGCACTTTCTCTTTCTCCTTCCTGTTGCTCTTGCAGTCTGCAGGATGCCAAAACTGGATCTGTGGAGCTTACACAAGCGCAAAACCATGCAAACATGGGCTTTTAAACCAGAAAGTTGAAAGGGATGGAAAAACTTCCCAAACAGCCAATAAACTCGACAAATACAGTTTAAATCAATGTAGATAAATTAAAAATGAACAGAAACAAGTGCAGAAAGCAGTACATTATGAAAAAAATCAAAATGGAGGCACTAAGTGCAGAATAAGAGCACTTGAACACTTAAGAGCACACAGAACAGCAAACTAAGGCAATAAGGCAGAAGACAGTTAAGTAAGAGCAGCTGAAGAAAGTATAAATCATTTTTTTGTTGTTGTTCCTCCATGGGGCTCCATGCTTAGTTCTCTTTTATTCTCACTGCTAGAAAATCAGATACAGAAACAATGCCATGCTGTCAAGCTAGCCTTGTACGCAGACCACTCGACCATCCTGTAGTCTACAAAGTCAACTGGTGATACAGCTACATTTCTGCTTCAAAGCATTGACTCTGTCCTGACATAACTTCAAGTTTCTGGATTATCCTTTAATGTCAGCAAAATAAATGCATGTTAAAAAAAAAATCTCAGAAAGACTTTGGCAATCTACTTATACCTGCATCTGATAAATTGCTCTTGGAAATGGTTTCTGATAACCAAGTAATGTTTGACTGTCATATTCGGTCAAAGCCTGTACTAAATAAAAATGGGTATGATATACAGGACTAAACTGCGGTGGTGGTGCTGCGGTAGCGTTGTCGCCTCACAGTAAGCCATTGTCCTGTTCGATTCCCAGCTAAAGCGTCTTCTGTGTGGAGACACACGTGAATGGGCGTACCTTCGTTTGAAGGTTGTGCATCAGGGCTGGCAACTCGGCATGTAAAAGTCTACTGCCAATCATTAACGGACCGGAGTTCTGCTGTGGCGACCTCTAACCGAGAAAAGTCAAAAGACATAACATAGAGGTCTAAGTCAGATTCTACTTACCTTTAAAATGATGCAGTATTTATGTTTCCCAAATTCTCTTTAAACTCTAAAACTCTTTAACATCACATCTTATATAATTCCAAGATGGGAAACTACGCTACAGTAACCTAGGAAACTATACCTTCCAACATCATTCTAGACTACATAACTAACAATCTCAGTGTCAAAAGTATTAAATGTCTAGAATTCAAACTAAGGAATATGATTTGGGTCGAGTCTATGCCCTTCCCTTTTAACCATGTCAAAATGGTGTGTGCCTTCCTAGAATCTCACATTATTCAGTACTAATTGGGTAAAAACTCCAAATAGAAACAGTAGATACTGGGGGCCATGTTTCTCTGGTTGTTGATAGGCTGTGCAGCCTTCGATAAGGCAAACAAAACCCAACTCAAACATATGCTTAGATCACAACACTGTACTTACTAAATCTGTAACTATGGTATCACATTAAAAACATAATGGACATTATGAAGATATTGCCACTTTTCTGCTTTATTAATTAACTATAATAAGTATACCCAGTCCTTAATTAATCCTATTTAATGGCTTCCCATAGTCCTATGGATATTTCTTACTTCTTTTCTCATACAGGGAAAGCTACTCTCTACTCCTTATATACAATTTTTTGCTTCTGTTTCAGACTCTGTTCTGCAAAATATTAATTATTCCCCTACAGTCCGTTATTCTATGTATCCGTTGCTTCTTTACCATTTACATACTTTGGCACTCACCTTTATTTTATACATGGCTGAGAAGGTATTTAACTTCAAATGAATAGCAACCATTGGGATCAGAATCTGTTGTCACCTTAACAAGTTCATAGAGTCATAGGTAAGTACTAGGCTAGCTGCCCTTATGGGCCATTTTAAGCCTGGCCAATTTCCCTTTTGTGCTCAAATTAACCAGTCCCATTTGGTTAGTGATTGGCCTTAACCATCCCATGGTCGATGATTATATATTACCCCTTATGAAAATAACTGAGACCACACAAAAGAAAATTTGAGGGGACCTGAGCATGTGATAAAGCATTTAAGTGCTGCCTCTGTCCATTAGTAGTACAGGGGACAGTCCTGGGCAAATGTTCTGTTTCCTGTCCATAGATCCATGTTGCACTGTACACCATGCATGCGAAGTTAAGGGCACACAAAAGGCAGAAAAGGGTCGATCATAATCATGTCTATGAAGTAATGGTAAATCCCTATTTCCTCATTGTCCTGCTATGGAAATGGAGAGTACTACGGAATGGCAAATGGTAGATAGGCAGCACAGGAAAAAAAAAGATGAGAAAAAAATATAAAGGTAGAAAACAATTTATAGACAAAACACTGTTTTGTATCAAAATGGAAATTGACTGTCTGACAGCCTAGTGTGTATATATAAGAGAGAGAGAGAGAAAAGACATTTGTGTTCACACATTTCATTTTGGCTAACTTTCTTATTTTAGACTTCTGTTTTTATCTGGAAAGTCTTACTGCTTTAACTGCTGACGCCTTGCTTAAAGGGGCAGCATTAATAATGTTATAAACGCTTTTGAGTGGCTGTAAGCATGTTAGTAGACAAGCAAATCATGCTTATCCACAAAGAAATCTGAGTATACAACATTACGCATGTGAGCATTAGGAAAACATGGTCTTCTACACCGATAAGGTTAGTTTATTCTTAAATGCATTTATAACTTTGTCTATGCTCTGACAAGCTTTTTGTGAGTGTACCTTGCTATATTCATTGTTTTAAGATCCTCTAATGAATTACAGTGTGAAGGGCTTACAGGTACAATGATACATATTTAAATGTTAAAACTCTGAAAAGCCCATTAGCTTGCCTTACTCTGTAAAGTGTCTTGTTCAAAATGCATGCAATCTCAACTGCAAAAAAAAAAAAAAAGAGAGAATAATCTTGATCAGTAAATTGTTGTTTATGGTAGTCAACAGGTGGGGAGAAAAAGTGATCTTCATTAGTGATTAGTGCTCTGTCTGTTACACAAGCACTTGTAGACAAAAGCTGATGAACTCTAGTAAGCCTATACGATACTGAATGAAGCCAAAGTCCAGCAGCCTACAAATGTAACTGAGATCCCTTATCAGCCCACATCCTTTTTTAGTAAAGGTCTCTTGTATGCACTCTATTTTTTTTCATAGAGGCTTTTCTGCACACATATACAGTGCCACAGTATTTGGTGAGTGGCCTTATCAAAGAGTTAAATATGGTGATGAAAACATTATATCTCAATGAAATAATTCTCAGCATGTGCCTGATAATGCCAGAACACATTTGAAGAAGGGAAAGCAGAGGGAAAGGTGGATGAACGGCATTACTAAAATAATAAACAGGAATTTGCAAGAATGGAAACAGGTCTGGAAGTGCAGGCATGGAAAGCTAAAGTCCTCAAGGTCACAATGTGTTGGATTAAAAAAAATGAATAAACAACAACATACCTAAAGCTGAATATTCCTTTCTTAGCAATTATTTCCATGGAGTATGAGTTGCCATTTCTTGCATATTTGTAAGAGACCAACCCGTTAGAAATCAACCATACTACAAAACGATATATCTCTGACGTAGAGAGTTTATGGAAAATAGAAAAGTGTGGCACAGAACTAAAGACTTTAGATAAGTCAAATATAAAACAGTGGACAGGTCTTCATCTACAGCATCGACCAAGTTTAAATAGACATACATTTATTTGCTTTGGCACAAATGGTCATTCACAAACCCATAATGGTTGATATCTGTAAGCTGTTTATGTTACAGAAAAGACCCAAAGCACTGTTTGGTAACATGAGATGAGTAGATCTGGCCTGAACTTATAGAACTGGTCTCAAGATCTGACAAGAGAAGATGCATAATTTCTTTAAGGAACTATGTATAATAAACATTACCATGTTATTGCTATGGACATCCTGGTTGTCAGTAGGTTCTCCTGCACAAAAACCAAACATAGACGCTGTTAAATAAAATTGAGAAACTGAATAAGAAAACAAGGTACCACTGAAAAATCTAAACCTGCACCCAACTCAGTTAAATCAGGTTAGATTCAAGGCTTCTTCAAAAACCTTTATAAAACTAAGAAAACACGAGAAAGTATAGCACTATTAGCCTTAGCTACGAATTTACCAGTAAGCCCGGGGGCTTTTTACACCTGTGTCTCCAAAAAAAACAACACCTCTGCTAATAATGTTACCTTAAAGGTCAGTGGCAGGTTTGCAATTGATAACAGAGTTTTTGCAGGAATATTTAGTGTCTATTTCTCTACAGAATATACCTCAGTGATTTCATAAGATGATGGGGTAACCATTACAGCTTTCAGTGGCCATGTCCTGTAACCCTTACATCTTTCAGTGGTCATGTCCTGTTATAGACTCAAATTTAGCATCAGAGACATTTTAGGAAATTAGAGCAAACTATAGTTTAAGTCCATACCACATTTCAGAGATATTTTTAAAAAAATATATCTAAATGGTTACTATCCATTCTCCAGTATTTGTTCCAGAAATCCCTGTCAGGTATGTGCCATCAAACTGCACAGAAACTTCAGTTATTTCAGTAATACACATGAAGAGAGGCTAATCATTTGGTATCCAAGTACAGTATCCAACTACAGACCAACAAGCTTCACCTTAGTAACTGGGAAATGCTTTGAGTATGTATTACTCATTTTATGCACCACATAGTTATTTTGTTGTCTTAGATTCACATCAGCATGCATTTCTACAATATAGATTTTTAAGTCAAATTTTATTCAGTTCTCCATTAATGTCAATGCTGCTATGAATGTGGACTGCCCACTGATGTGCTTTATTTAGGTCTTTTGCAGCTGATGACAGTACATCATACATGGGTGTATTACACTGGTTGAGGCAAATTGGAATTAACCCCTTCATAGGTATTTGAAAAGTTAACTGGTTGAAGAGCCAATCTTGTACAGTCCGAATTAAAATTACATTTTTATACAACAAAATGATAAAATATGATGAATGGATAAGTCCTTGAACAATTTCTGTCTATTTCATTTAAAAAAAATGCAAAACTAGGAGCTCCGAGGAACCACGACTGCAGATCCGCAAAAAGTAATTTTATTGGAAACTAAAAAACTTCAACAGGTTAAAAGTTAGGTTAAGTGCTTTCATCTTGCTAGATTAAGACATCATCAAAACCAAACTAAAAAAATGCCGAACACAAGTTTAAAAAAGCTGGAAAAGACACACCTCTCTTTTTGCCCAATCACAGACCAAAACGAAATACAACATAACGATTAACCCCAGGTAGTCTAAACTGCACAAGAATAAAGTGTGAAACAAAGCTATGTTACAAAAACTCCTAAACAAATAAATAAATGTTGGTATGTATTGACATTCACACCACAATAACTAATTAAAACTAATACAATCTTACTACTTTACACATTGCCCTGCACAATACAATATAATATAATAAAATATTGTATTACACAATTTTCTACACAATATTTGATACGATCTAAACTTGAGCTCTCTAACAGTGAAAACACTATCATTTAATCCCTGTGACTGCAAAATTGGTGTTGGCCATCTTTTGCATCCAAGCAAAGGGTAAAAAGGTTACATTGCCAAACCATTCAGTAAAAACTGCAAGAAAGATTCCTCCAAACAAAAGTCTTCACTGTGAATACCTTAAACCTCCTGTAGCAGATCCTTCACATCTGACTATTCTAATTGTCTGATCTAGATTATTACAGCTGGTCTGCATATAATGTGCTAAAATTTAATACAACCAAGCAATGTGTTATGCACTTTGGAATTAACCTTTCCTAAAATTGTTACAACTTAAAAAGAGTCTGAAAAGACAAAGAACAACAAACTGAGTTTTCATTGTAATGTATGTGATATAAAAGGAAGGGTTTGTCATAATATGAACTATACAGACAATGATTTCATCAAGGATATAAATAATTTTGATCTCCTTGCACAAGATACTTGTCAGGCTTATAACATTCACTTATTTTGTAGTTACTTTACCTTTGAATGGAATAAGCTACAGAAAAAATCTAAGACTGGGATTCACAGGTGAGTTCTGTGTAGTTTTATTAACATTCAGCAGTTAGCTGTGAAGGGCATCTCACATTTAAGAAGACAATACATTAAGCATCGTCTTTGAATTCCCGCAACCTCGACATGGCTGCTAGATGGTGCCCTATGTGATGTTGTCACTGACTCTCAACCAAATATTTTAACAAATTATTGCTACATTAAGGTTACCATGTTACAACGACAAACTTAGGCACTTACAACTTTATTCTACATAACAGAATCTTCAGGAACATTTTGATCAACTTATATGGATTGACAGCCACAACTGATGGCCTGACCACATATGATCTTGTAAACAATAAAGGAAAGAGAACTGGAAATCAGTGAAGATTACTAAATCCTGATATAACTTAGCCTTCTTACCAATGTCATTCTACCATAACCCGGAAATGTTGAGCTATGCATATGTTGTGCTAAAACTCTAAATGAATGTAAAAAAATGTTCCTTGCAGACAAACTAACAATTTAAAATATGCAGCAAAGGAACTAGGGTACAAGCTCCTTGAGCATCTCCTTCAGATACTTGGAATATGGGATCATATCGGGTCTATGTCAGAGGATTGAAAGTTGAAAAGACTGAAAATGAAAATAATTAAAAATTCAAAATATCTAAAATATTTTAATGCAGGGGGCAAGTCCCCCTGCATCCCTTATGTGGGGGTTGTGCCCCCACACCCCCTGCTAATTATATACACCATCTCCAAGACTGCACAACACTGGAGAAAGGGCAAATTCCATTTTCAATATTATGAGCTTTAGATATTTTGATTTTCAGTCTTTTGAGCTTTCAGTCTTCTGAAAGGGAACCATCATATCACACTGTAACAGTGTAATACGTGAAGGCTATACTACAAACTGTTGTAGTAAAGGACATCAGATATGTTTCAATATAAATAAAAAAGGCAGGTATGATCTAAAATTCATCTGTCAGATATATTATAAGGACCTCGGAAACAGAGAAGAGGGAAAGGAATATGTGAATAAAAATCCACCAAGCTGTACAAACTCTGCAACACACTATTATGAAGTGCTTTTCGTCCAACTGAATCATTGGACTTCCTCAGATAAAATGTAATTAAAATTCATGGATTTAAATACGACTCTGAAAAGGTCAGGTGACCTACTCATTACATATTTAAAATGAAAAGCTTGTTTAAATACAAATCCATTGAGAATGTTAAATTAACCGTGTTCTTTAAAACAATTATGTTGTTTAAAAACATTTTACAGCCAGCCAACAAAAATGTTTTCCTCAAAAAACTTATTCCTTTTAAACTAAATATATCTACATATAAAAACATTTATGTAAACATATAAGTGTAAAAATATATTTATGAAACATGACTACATAATTTATTATCTAGTTTTGAAACCCACCACTACATAATTTATTATCTCTTTTTGAAAAAATGTGTGAGCTGGATTTTAGAAAGCTGAGCAAATCAGGAGCTGATTACACGTTTAATTTAAGTAAGGAGGAAAAAGATTTATTTAACTTGTTATGTTCTGCAAAAGTCTGTGTAATGAAACCGGACAAAGGAGGTGGACCAGTTTTTATGGATATTCATCATTACAATATGAAAATCCAAAAAAATTTGGAGTCTGGTACATATTCATAAGCCTCTTTAAATGAACTGAATATAGCAAATCAGCGTATCAGAATTTATCTGAATGATTTATTTATAGAAGGTAGAATAGACTTGCACATATACAATTATTTACAAATACTTTCACCAAAGATCCCTTGTATGTTTGGAGTCCCTAAACTTCATAAAGACATAAAGGACCGCCCACTTAGACCTATAGTGGATGGGAGGGCTTCATCTACATATGCTTGTGCTAAGTTCGTAGATTCCAATATGAAAAAGTATGTTACAACAGAGGAAGTTAGTTCTAAGGATTCTTGGTCATTTTTAGACAAGTTAAATACCTTAGATTATAGAATTGAGTATAACTTCCTAACGATACATGTTAGGGATCTTTACACCAGTATCCCTCATGAATAGGGTATCGAGTGGGCTAGTATGAGAATGTGAGAGAAAGGTGCCCCAGAGCAAGAAATTTAATTAATAGCAGAATTATTGGACATTATACTAACAACTTCATATTTTTAACAAGTATTATGTTCAAACTAAGGGAGTAGCAATGGGTTCCCCATGTGGTTCTAGCCACGCAAATTTAGTGATGTCACACTAGGAACATACATACATTCTAGGGAACCAGGAATTTCAAAACATCATTAAATTTTATACAAGATACCTGGATGACATCTTCATGTTACTAGATGGAAATAAGAATACAGCAAATGGATTAGTCCAATGGTTAAATACTACATCAGACTTTTTGTATTTTACATATGCTTTTGAAGAACATTCCATATCTCATTTAGATGTTGTATTAAATAAAAACAGGGAATACAACAACTTGGAAGCTAAGATTTTTAGAAAATCTACTTATTCCAACACCTTCCTGCACTACACAAGTGCACACTCTTTCCGTCAGAAGCGTTCAGTAGTGAAGGGTTAATTAGTACGAGCTGCAAGAATGACCACCACTGAACAGGACATCTTTGAAGAATGTGTTAATCTAAAAAGCATGTTTTTAAGAAGAGCATACCCTGTCAAGGTGTTAGATGACCTAATAGAGGAAGCCAAACTTAAAAGAAGTATAGGACAATATAATCCTATATTAAAACAGAATAGACAAATAAATAATGTTGACAATAATAATGATAACAACTTGGTTAGGTTACCAACTGAAGAACAAAATAAAAGGGTAAACTTTCATTTAGCATGTATGTTGACCTTTCCTCTTGCTATTAAAAACATTAAAAGCACCATTATCAAAAATTGGACTATATTTAAAGAGGATATGTTTTTGGCATCCAAAATGGGTGACACTCCCATTTTTGTTTTGAGAAGAGGTTTAAATTTCAAGAACTTGTTAGAGAAGCAGAAAAAGATATCTACATCCAAGATAGGTATGACTCAGTGTGGCAACTGTCCCTACTGTAACATAATGGAGCAAGGAATCAGTACAAGCATTAATGGTCAAAAAATAGTTAGTAAATGTAGATTTAATTGCAACTCTAGGGGAGTGGTTTATGTGTCAAAGTGCCAAGGTTGTCCATCATTCTATATTGGGAAAACAGATCATAGATTAAGAGACAGAGTGTATGAACACTTGTATAGCATAAATAAACACAAAGAGGAAATGCTTTAGCAAGGCACATATCTGTTTTCCCAGATCACAAATTCAGGTTTAAGGTCATAGATCAGATTAGTATTGACCCTAGGGGTGGCCCTCATTCTCTATCATTAGAGAAATTAGAATTGATTTGGCAAATAAGGCTCAATGCCTATACATATCCCGGCCTTAATGACAAATGTTCTATTATGTGCTTACTAAAATTAAAAAGTTTAGAGAGGTGAATTGTATATTTATATATATGTAAATGTGTATGTAAGCACACTTATTTTCTATTTTTGTATATCATATATATACATCTTCCTCAGTATTGTGCATTGTTATTCTGTATAAAGGTATGCATGATAAGTGGTTAGACGGCAAAATATATATATATATATATATATATATATATATATATATATATATATATATTTATATATATATATATATATATATATATATATATATATATATATATAAATATATATATATATATATATATATATATATATATACACATATACATTGATCTGACCAGAATTAAGATAGCTCAGATGCTTAAAACATAGAATATCTAGTCTTGTATATGTTTACATTCAAAAAGTCATATTTCATAAATATATTTTTACACTTATATGTTTACATAAATGTTTTTATATGTAGATATATTTAGTTTAAAAGGAATAAGTTTTTTGAGATAAACATTTTTGTTGGCTGGCTGTAAAATGTTTTTAAACAACATAATTGTTTTAAAGAACACGATTAATTTAACACATTCACAATGGATTTGTATTTAAACAAGCTTTTCACTTTAAATATGTAATGAGTAGGTCACCTGACCTTTTCAGAGTTGTATTTAAATCCATGAATTTTAATTACATTTTATCTGAGGAAGTCCAGCGATTCAGCTGGATGAAAAGCGCTTCATAATAAAGTGTGTTGCAGAGTTCGTACAGCCTGGTGGATTTCTATTCTGTTGTTTGTCCTTGAGTCTTTTTGTCATTTTGGAAGGGAATATGTGCCCAAAAATGTACAACACAGCAAAAAGCTGTCCACATTCTCATTAAAGTAGCAAATTATGTGGCTTTTTTTTTTTTTTTTACCAGAATGGGAAATATATCTAGCTATGGATGTGCGCATTTGACCAAATGTTTATGGCTACTTTCTGGGGCAACAGACATTTTGGGTAGCGAACTGTGGATTTGCTTACGCCATGGACAACATTACTGAGCACCCAAAGAACAACTTTAAGACTGCAGTCCAAATGAAGGAACACCTCTTCAGCCCCATTGTCAATGTGGTGGGCTATAAGTAAAAAAAAAAAATTCTGTTGAGGTAAGATAAATTCTGTTAATAATGCCAGAATGGAGAAGTACTGACCTTCTTAAGCTCTTACTTCTGTCATCATCAGTATGTTACTAAGAGATGCACCCTGGATACAGTCAAACAGTCCTTTCTTTAAGGAGGACCTAAGTACACCTCTTATTCATAGTGGGCAATGGATTTATCTTGGGTTAGTACTTTCTAAGATAAGTATTTCTTGAACAGCAGACTAACAAAAAGGTAAGGAGAGAGATAAAAGTTTATGAATGACTGCATCATCTTAGCCCTTTGTAGGATCATAGGATCATTATGATAAAGTTGAAGGTAAGACTGGGCGATAAAACCTACCCAATGTTTCATTTCACTGGACATTTAGAGTCCACAAATAAGCCCTCAAGATGAGGTCTACAAGTGGTACACAACAGATGGCAACTATACAATGGAGTATCAGACAGAAAATTTCTCTGGTTTTGATACACCAGCATGAGAAGAGTACAGCCTCTGAGGTTTTGTAGGGCCTGAACTCTAAAGCTGTGGCAAAAGCCTACTGGATTCTACTGTGCAATAAAAGATTAAAGTAGAGGAAAATCCTCTACATTTATTTTAAAAAGATGGCAGTAAAATTTAAAGGACAAAAAGGATTCAGAATAACATTCTAGCAAAAACAAGGTGCCTGCTACTTAACTATGGAAATCACTTACCTGCTGGCAACAATGATAATCTTGGGGGAAGTTCACATTTGTCCCCTCGCCACACCAAATTCTCACATTTAAATAATGTAAAAATGCAAGCAAATATTTATGGGCTTTCATACTTCTTTGCACACTTCACTATTGTTCACAATCCTTTTAATTCATGTTTTATTGGCTGAGGTTTATGCCATGCAGAAAATGTACGAAGCAGTGCAGTATGATCATTTATGGCCACTGATCAAATCTTTCGCATTCCTAATAAAACTGCATGCTTCATGAAGAGCAAAAAGTGTAAGGTATGCTACTCTCTCTCTACATATCACACTGCAGTGTGTGGTACAAATTCATCTTAAAATTTATATCAAAATCATCTGTTCAGCAATTATAAAATAAAACAATATAAAATCCTCTAAGCTCTCAGTTCTCATTTGCTACATAGGCTAACATTTGTTTCCTTTTCTGACTAACTGAAATACAGTGTGACACATTAAAGAAATGTTTATACCTTGGTACAGTGCAACAGTCTGAGCTGTGGACTTACAGTTATATATTATAACCTATACTAACACTTATCCCTATAAGAAATTTGAGCTGTAGAATTACCTACATATAAAATATGCTAATTGCATGAAAGTACTACGATCAACATGTCAAAACCTGTTAGTGTCATTTTTCTGTGAAAGTACTGCACACATTAGGATATCAGCTTTTTTGAACACCTCCATACAGTACAGAGATGACTTCTTCATCAGAGAGTCCCATCAGAAGAGTAAATGTGGGTGCTTACAAATGCAAAAGCACATCAGTACTGACAAAACAATGACAGACTTTGCAATCCATGCTTAGCTGTTCATTTCATGAAATAGTCTTCTTTATTCAGCCTGCTTCACCTTCACAAAACCAATGACTCCTCAAATACTTGCATCAATGTTCTTAAATTTGCATCAGTAAATAACCTGGAGTAGGTGACAGGGCATTCCCCAAAGAGAAAGCTTGCAACACTTTCACAACAAGCTTCCCATGCACATCAGACAGTTAGAATTCCCTTCCTCCCCAAGACACATTCAGTGTCAGTCTACATGACTGTAAGGGCTTTCATAAATTAAGATCTTCCAAGACAAACTTTAGCACTCCTATTGCTGATGAAAATTCATCTGTTTATTAGAGACACAGATTAAACATGCACATAAGTGAGGATCTATGGGATATTTTCATGCATTCACCCCCTGTCATAGCCTATGCAGCCCTGCTAGAAAAGGTGGTAAGTATAACTAACTAGGTCATAGCAAATCCATCAGCAGGGTATGACTTATTTGGTTAGGCTCCTATATAGTCTTCATGACAACTTGCCTAGTATCTACTCAAGAACCTATCAAAGCAGAATCATTTCCTATTACTGGACTAAACAGTTATTTTTAAGTGACCGATAACTGACTGATCAAAAGCAATAAAGCATTAGCAGTAATAACACTTAGAGCTGTACTACAGTTAACAAGTGCTTACAAAGGACTTTCACTTTCCTCATATGGAAGTAACCAATATTTTGCAGTTCATAACACTGTGGTATTTACCTTTGCTTAAATAAAGGAATACTTTGGGATTGTAACGCTGGTCCCAGCTGTGTTCCAGAAAACGATCGAGAAAACGGAGCTGTTCTCCATTTAGAAGGCGCATATCTGAAAGGCGGATCTGGTGGCCACTGGACATTGGCTCTTCCCCCTTGTGAAGACAATGGAGTGCTGGCTGGTGCTTGGTAAGGTGGTAATCCTCTTTTATCATTGTTATAAGCCAAAGAAGAATGATTCACTGGCTGTGCATGGTTGGGGTTACCCTTCTCAGGCAATGTCATCTGTGGACAATATGTGCTGGAGATAAGTGGGGACTGAGCTGTTGGGACTATAGGTTGAAACAAGCCACTCATGCTTCCAAACATCTGTTGGGAGTTTTGTGGATATTCTGACACAGGGTGTTCTTCCTGACATATTGGGTTCAACTGAAAGTCTTCTCCATCCATAGGAATGTATGGTGCTAGTGTTTCAAGGTCCAGTTCATTAAAATCAGCCTTTAGAAAATGAGATAAAAACATCAGGAAAAGAAACAAAAGTCAGAATTCATATTAAACAAGAAGATGTACAAGCAAGTCTTACCTAAAATGCCTATGCATTCAAGTGCTTAATTAGATTCTGCATCCATTTTCTGCTATATGTTCTTCTGTGATAACACTTTATGAATAGTTAATGTAATTCTAGATGAAAATATGTTTGTCTTTAACTGAATGACCTGTTCATTCAATCTGTGATGTACATTCAAGGACTTTCCTTAGCATATGATAAATGCACCAATTTAGAGAGGTACTGAAGTATTTACTGAGCACACCAAACCATTTTTTATAAACAAAAATATTAATGTTCTACATATTTTGAAGAGATTCAGATTTTAAGCCAATCAGGTACAATACATATCAAATGATTGCTCACTTTATAGTCCTAAATGCTGAGACTAACTACATGGTAGCTGATTTCAAACCAAAAATATTTTATCTCATCTAAAACATTAACAAAACATTCACTTTATGCATTCTGACATCTTTAAGTATCCACATCACCTGAAAAGAAAACACCATTGAATATTAACAGATCTATTTCTTGAAACCATGTACGCAAACTATTCTGCAAATCTGACAAAGGACTGAAATAAAGAAGGTGAAAAAACTGAGGTGTGATGTAAATCTGCAGCCCAGATTAACAAGAAATACTGCAATGCATGCATCTTCATGCACAGCTAATTGATTGAACATGGTAAGATATGGATTATAGCTTGTGTATAAAAATGCAAGGACTGTTCAAGACACATCACATTACATTAGGGTGGCACATGGGGTCCATATTATAACATCAAAGTTCGTAAACACTGAATGTTATAATATCGAACCCTAAACACCGAAATCTGCAAACATCGAACAGTCAGAATAGTGATTTTTTTTCCCAGGGAAAAAAATTGCTATTCCGAGAAACATGCACACAACACAAACACACACAAAAAACAGCAATCCACACACATACACTTAAAATCCTACACCTAAACTAAACTTTACATACACTACTAGCTAGCCACTTACCTTAACCCAACCCCAACCCTAAGGTCTGTCACTATCGCACACTCACCTTACCTGCGCCCTAACCCTAACTCACCTAACCTGCCCCTAACCCTAACCTACACACAACCGCACACTTACCTGACCCACGCCCTAACCCTAACTCACCTAACCTGCCCCCTAACCCCAACCTACATACAATCGCACACTTACCTGAACCCGGCCCATAAGGTTCCAACATATCGAACGCTGAAAACAGCGAAGCCACAGCAACAGCCCACCAAATTCTTTCCCTGGGAAAGAATTTGGTGTCCTGCACCTTCGCTGTTTTCAGCATTCGACATTACTGGTTCGATATTATAACATTCGAACTTTATAAAATTTGATGTTATAATATAGACCTGGCACATGCATCTGTTCAAGAATTACATTTTGTGGTGTCTTATTTCACATATAAAACTAATAGCAGAAAAAAAAAGTTAATTACTGATGAACAAAATGAATATTAGACTTGGAATTACATGGATAGCTACTGTTTGGAAACTGAAAATTGTAATACAAAGCTACACAGTATTTTTTTTTCTGCCTGCCACACATGTGCCCATATACAGAAACAAACAAGTCCTTTCCATTTTCCAGTTTCCAGTTCAAACGGTAAAACATTCCAAATCAACGTGAACAATGTATAATTTAAAATTTCATTGTGACTGATGCCAGGATACAGATACCTACTTACATTATATATTTTTTTAATCATTCTGATTTCAGACTGTTATATTTGTAAATTAATATTTAATATCTGCTTAATATGTATTATGTGTGTTAATGTGGCATGAAACGTATGATCTTGTGACCTTTTCTCTGTGAATGTAAAAACAAAGGAGATAATGAAGAGTGAAAATTTGCAGAGTTTGTATATGAAGTGTAAAATGTAATTTCTTGCCTTTTCTGGGTTAGGAATCCAAAGGCCGTAGGAATGCAGCTGGAAAACTCTTCATAGAACCCCTGAGCCCAGGAACCATGAAAAGAACAAGATGCAAAGAAAAATAAAAATTATGTAAAGAACAGTTACTATCAAAGTGGGAAATCCTAACTATTTATTTTCTATTACAATCTGGGTATGAGAAAGGACTAATGTAATTACCCCTAATGTCTGAGAAGTTGCACGCAGGGATATGAATGTGGAAAAACTGGTTTGATTACACCTGTTCCTCTGTGAGAAAGTGATATGCCAAAATATATATTTGCAGCTGAAACTAGTCAGTCAGTCTTTCGGCTGACCATGGTAATCCCATTTATACATGCTCCTGTGAAATCTGTACCTGTCTGATTAATGTTTCTACTAACGTAGAACAGTTACAGACAGTGCCTCTGTAAGATAGAATATAGTCAACTAGTTTATTTAAATATTACTAGTTAAGATTCTGCTAAAAGTAGTCCTGCTTGTACAACTGATTATCTTTTTCCTTTCCTTGTGTGTGTGTGTGTGTGTGTATGTGTGTGTGTCTGCATATTAACATACATCACCATTGTTTTTACTTATTTATTGCTCATGTAAAGTTTTATTTATTCACATTTGATCTTGTGGTTGGTATTTTTGTTTGTGCATTATTACTGTTTATTATTATTGAGATGGTATTATTTATCATTGCTGGTTGGCAAGCTGTAGTATTCAACTCAGAAGCAGCCAGACTGTTTAGAAATATATTATCAGTGAGGAATTACACTTTAGAATTTACATCTGGATAGCAATCAAAGACGGCACTGGTAACTGGTGTGTTTGGCCCTTATCCCGATCAAAGGTGGTACAGGATTGCCATGCAAGAACAAAAGCTACAGGGAACTGAAGAATTCTGCAGGCATTCCTGGAAACCGCGCGTGTGTGCGCGCATGTGTGTGTGTGTGTGTGTGTGTGTGTGTGTGTGTGTGTGTGTGTGTGTGTGTGTGTGCATGCGCGCGCGCACGCGCACACTTGCACATACACGTGCGTGTGTGAATAACTTGTTTGAAAGACAGTTACCATGGATAAGGAGCACTGAAGACCCAGTGGTTCATAGACAGAGTGGTGACAAATGTGTCTGGGGTGGTAGGCCAAAGATTAATGTCTGTACATAGTCAGTGTGTAGCCCAAGTCTGGGAGCAGATGTTGGAAACTAATACCCCAGGACAGCAGTGCATATTGCCTTTATACTTTTGGGCCAAGTTGCATTTGGTAAGTTGGTTATTAAATTAGATTTGTATGTACTTTACTTCACCCACCTGGGTACCAGCAATGTGACCTATTTTAGGCAGAGGAGTGGATCCAAGAACTGTAGCCCCCATCTCTCATGTACCTAAGTGGTACACCTGGTGGCAGTGGTGGGAATTAAACTCTTGCAGTGCCAGCTTCATTTTCATATTAATTGAGAGTGGCTGGATTCAAACCTCTTCCAATACCAGACAGATTCTTCACACTTGGCTGTAATGATGGGATTCAAGCTCCCTCCAGTGCCAGCTTGGATCTTCACATTTGGTTGTTGGTGGTGATCCAAATCCATCCAGTAACAACCTGATCTTTACATTTAATGGCAGTGGTGGGATTCAAAACCCCATCATTGCCTGACAGGATCTAGCATAATCATTTCAGTGAACCTGATACTTTAGATTTGGTTGGCATTGATAGGATTTGTATCTCCTTCAATGCCAGCCTCAGTCTTCACATTTAGTTTTCAGTGGTGGGATTTAAACTTTGTCTTTAGAATAACATACAAGAAATAATTTTTGATGTGTTTATCTTATATTATCTTATATTGCCTGTTGCTAATACATAAAATTAAGAATGCAGTGAACTCATGATTATATCATACACAGATTTTCAGTGGTCCACTTAATGTTCAGCTAAATCAAACTCTGTTCCTGTTTCTTGATGTTATCAACTGCTGGCTTTGCAAAGTCATCCCAAAATTGATGCTTGCAATGCACCCTTGTATTCACTGTAGATGTGTACTGGTTGTCAAGAACCTAACAAAATGGATGAATTAACTAGTATTTTGGAGGTAAACAAATGTGGCTACCCTAAACAGAAGACATAAGTCTGTCAGGAAATATGGTCAAAGTCGTCACTGATGAACCTGAATCAATAACTCGGCCGCCTGAGAACATGGATAGAGTTAATCCAAAGAAGCAGCCAAAGCAGCAGGAGAGCTAGCCATGCCAGAAGAGTAGCAAACAAAAGAACCGTAAGAGGTGTGATTTAATAAACGAGGAGAGTGGGAGATCAGAAAAGGAATGGGGAGGAAGGACTACACAGCACTGCAACACAATAACTGTATTTCCTCCCAGTGCGGACTTTGGAAAGGAGTCTCAAAAGCACAGATGTCAGCAGGAGATTTTCTGGATGGTTTTAATGAATTTATCAAGTATGGAATTAAGATGAAGCTTCAGAGATTTACACAACCTCATTCAAGGGGGATGTGAGATATGAGTGTATGGCTACGTATTTCAGTTTATGGTTTAAAAGTCTCACCACTGGAGAAACAAACTCGTTTTCACTTTTCCAGGAATTTTATTATTCTTGCAGATTATGCGACACAGAAAGGAGGAAGTGATGAGTAAGTGTAAGAAACACTAAATATGTGTAATACTTATTAAATGAAGACAGTGAGTAAAATTAAACATGCATTTTGAGCATTAACTACGAATACCATGATTTCTTCTTTCTTGCATTCTGTAATGGGTTCCAATTAATGGTAAGTGAAGACCTTTAATATAATACCCCGTTACTCTGCCTTGTTTCTTTGTTAACCAAATGGAATGTAAGCTGCAATGATCATTGTAGCCACAATATGGACCAGTGTAAATTGCCTGAAAGAGAAGCACAAATGAAGGTGTTCAACTTCCCCTTCACCTAATGTTCAGGAACAATTTGGCTTTTACTGTAACACGTTAGTCCTAGGATACATGATACGTTACATATGCTGGGAATTAGCCTACAAACTGGTCATACATCCACATGACATGTAGCTACTTATTTACTTGTACCTTTGTAAAGTTGTGATCGAGCAGTATCATACAGCAGACAGAAGATTTTCTAACTCTTGTATAACATTACTATCAGACGTCACCTGAAACCTCCAACAGTTGTATCTTTAGTATAGATTTGCATGGATATAAAGACATCAGTAAGAATTCATTTTATTTTGACAAATGGCCACAGTTAAAAGATGCCATTGCAGTAAGAATTCCTGTCAAAGCAGGATACAGCATTAGGCTGTAAAGTGTACATTGTACTTTCAACCCCTGCACAACACTAATACAACAGTGTGTTTGTGAACAGAAAAAATCTATTACAGGAAATTCACTCTCACAGAAGGGATTATACAGACTGTTGATAAAACTTCAGACTGTGTTCTTCAGAAGTTATAGCTAGTGAGTGGGATAAAATGAAAGTGGAGGTTAAAATAGAGTATAATTAAAAAAAATAAATATAGTTAAGAAAAAACAAGAATTATTTAGAGGGGTTGACAAAGGTTAAAGTATTGTAGAATAAGGAGAATCTCGAAGAATAAGAGGTGCAACTGCACAGTGCTAAAAAGAACATAAGGGAGTATCTGGATAATTTGCATGAACTTAGAAAGACTGCTGTTAAGCAACTTTTTTTTTTTTTTTTTTTTTTTGATAATAGCTGCATTGCACAAAAACTCTTAGCATAACCGCTCAGGCAACAGAAAGTAGAAAGAGTTGTTGCCAAACTTAGCAAGCCTATAACAATAAAAATAACCGCAGATTCTGTAGAGGTATTATAGACGTGTTGGAAAGTTTTATGAAAATCTGCAAAAAGCAGAAGAATGTGGAAATCAAGAAAAAGTACAAATGAAAATATTTATGGAAGACTTAAGCAAGCCAAGGTTAGAGGAAGATGAAGCTCAACAATTAACAGTTAAGATAGGAGGAGATGAGATAAAAACAGTGACGTCTAACAAATCTGCAGGGAAGTCTCCAGGAATACAGAGTATTTCTGTAGATGTTTGGAAGCTATGAGGGAAGAAAGTGATAACAATTTGGAAGATTTTATTTAACATTATTTTAAAAAGAGAGACAGCACCAATTAGAAGAAAGCTGTTGATAGCTGTAAAATCTAAAGACTGTAAAGACCCAACAGACCCCGTTTCATTACAGACTCGTCTCACTTTCATAAAATGATTATAAAAAGTTTATGTGTATAATAGCTAAAATAATGGGAATGGTGCTGCCAAAATTGACATATATGGATCAATGTGGTTTTGATGGGGGAAGGCAAACATTTGACACCATTAATAGAACAAAGATGATCCAGAAGAAAGCAGAATGTCAGAAAATAACTGCTGTTGTTGGTGGGTCTTGATGAAGAGAAAGCATTCAATATAGAAAGCTGGGATTTTATAAGTAGGGCAGCGGAAGCATTTGTATTTCCTGATAAAATAACTAGGTTAATTACGAAGATATATGAAGAACCTAGGGCAAAAATTAAAGTAGGAAAGTTCATCTGAGATAATTTGCATCTGAGCAGAGGAACCAGGGAGGGGTGTCCTTTTTCACCATTGTTATTTGTGTTAAATTAGAGTCATTGGCAAATAAAATAAGGGACTCAGAAATTCAATGATATAATTAGTATGGTAATCAAGAAAAGTTGGCTTTATTTGCAGATGGTATTATTTTGTCCATGATAAAACTACAAAAAAGACATTTCAATGTTATGGAACACTTCATGTTTTTCAAAATATGAAATCAGTGAAGACAAAACAAAGGCTAGAGCTGTAAACAATGTACCCACACATGAAATGGTCCAGCAATACCCATACTTATGTGGACACAATAAAATGAAGTATTTAGGAGTACAGGTTAAAAATGATTCTGTTATGCCATCACATTTTATGTGGGAAGAGACTAAAGAAAAGAAAATAGAAAAACTAAGAAACAGGAAGCTTTTGTTTATAGATATGGATAGCAAGACACAAGCAGTGAAAATGTTTTTAGCTCCTTTAGTTTTATATGCAAGTCAGACATATTTTTATCAACCAGAGGAGAAGTTGGGGACAGTAATTAATAAAGAGTTGGAGGATTTTATCTGTGAGGGGAAGAGGACAAGGGTCAAGTGGGATAAGCTGATCCTTATAACAGAACAAGGTGGGTTACGATTACCCGATTTGAAGGGATATTTTACATCTACACAGTTAAGGCTCATAGACATAACACAAGCAGAAAACTATAATTTAAAGTGGAAAGGGATGATGATGATGAAGCAGGGGAAAATTCAAGAAATAAGGAGAGAGTGGGATCTTGGATGCATATCCTTAAGGAGAATAACAAACTATACAGGATATTATATTCATAAAGTAGCAGAAAGTATTCTAAGAACTAAGCTAATACAAGAATGGAGAAACAAGATTCTGCCAATAGGTATGACTGTAGTTAGAGGTACAGAGAAAAGGCAAGAAGGGGCTGGAATTTATTGGAGAAGACTAGCAAAGGAACCAAGGTATTGGGAGCAAATAACTAGACAGGAAAAAGTGGTAGAATCGTAAGAGGCCAAGAAGGCATATGGACTGCAGGCTAGAGACTGGCTTCGCTATCGGGGACTAATATCAGAGTATGTGCAAAGAGAAAGGGATCGATAAATCCTAAGTGAAAGATCAGCTCTGGTAGAGATTTTAGTTGAATCTAGAACAGAAGCTGCTATTAAAATGGGATAATTAGTAAGGCATATAAAATATTACATGATAACTATACGAATCAATCGGAGGAGGTTGGAAAGGATTGTGAAGAGAGACTGGAAAAGCAACTCACAAAGAAACAATGTGAAAACATATGTATGGGTCCCAAATATGAAACAAGGTCTAAAAGATTTAACGTTTTTGCTTGGAAGTATTTGCATATATATTTTTATTCAGCAAGCAGACTCCAAAGAAATTTTCCTTAAGTAAATAGCAAATGTGGGAGGTGTGATGGGGAAGAAAGAGGTAACTGAGAACAAACGTTTTGGGAGTGTAATGAATTGGTAGGCTTTGAAACTTCCTTAAAGAGTACTCTGTCAAAAATATTGGGTGAGCAAATGGGTGTAACTAAGAAAATATTTTTTTGCATTGGGATACAGGATCTGAATTGGTAAGGCCTTACTAAGTTTAATTCTGGTGGCTACCAAAAAAGCAATTACTAGAAAATGCAAATCAAAGTCTAAACCAAATGTTTTTGAAGTAGTGAATATTTTAACAGAGATAAAAAAAGAGAACTAGAAGTCAGATCTTTAGAAAAGGGTAACATCAAATTGCATAGAAAAAATGTAAATTGTGGGGACAATACATGCACAACAATGTTTTGAAGGAGGAGTGAGGTTTAAGGGAATGCAGTAATTGAGCAATTTATGTAATGTTGGATTTATGACAATTGTATAAAAGAATGTATGTGATGTATAATATTTGTAACTGTGAACGTTAACATAGTTGTTTCTAGTAAATACACGTATGTTTACCCATGTCTTAAACGATAATTCAATATAAGTGTTAAAAAACAACAAAAAAACTCCAGATTCTGTGGAAACTAATTACAAACCTTGTCATGGTTAATGCCTTGGAATTACTTTTAGTCCATGTAACAACATTACTCAGGGAAGAAAAAAAAAGTTGTTAAGCACATAGTTTCTTCTCAGTGTATTAGCCTTTCCCTTGGCTAACAAAATAAAAACACTCTCCAGTACTTCTTACAGGTTCAAATATTAGCTCATTTATTTATTTTACTACCATTGGCTTGGTAAATGCATCTTGCAAACCAATGCCAATTACTAAATTCAGCTGAAAAAAGCATCTTCAAAAAAGGCTAATGCATTCATGAAGGAAGTAGAATAATTAACCAAGGAAAAGGGACTGTTGTTAATATTTGCAGGAAAATATACTGTGCAGGGTTTGGGAGTAGAATGAGTTGGCAGACTAGAATTTCCCTACAGAATATTCAGTCAAAAATAGTGGGTGAGCAAATGAGTGTAACTAGGAAATTATTATTTACTTATGTTTTTATCTGGGATGCAGGCTCTGAATTGCCTAAACAAAATATGGTCTTGCTAAGTTTAATTCTGGTGGCTGCAAAAAAAGCAGTGGCTAGAAAATGGAAATTAAAATCTAAACCAACTACACTTGAAGTAGTGACTATTGTAACAGAGGTAAAAGAACAGGAAGCTGGATCTTTAGAAAGGGGTAGTAGTAAATTACATAGAAAAAAATGGAAATTATGGAAACATTAAAACGCAGAAAATGTTTTGGAGCAGGAATGAGGTTTAAGAGAAGGCAGGAATTGAATGAAGTATGTAAAGTTGCTTAACTTATATTATATATAACAACAGATGGGTGGCCACGGTAGTGCAGTGGTTAGCATTGCTGCCTCACAGCAAGAGGATCTCCGGTTCGATTCTTGGCTGGGGTGCCTTCTGTGCAGAGTCTGCATGTCCTCCATGTGGTCGCGTGGGTTTCCTCCGGGTGCTCCAGTTTCTTCCCACATCCCAAAGACATGCAGTAGGTGGATTGGACACTCTAAATTGGCCCTAGGTGTGAGTGTGCGCATGTGTATGCCTTCTGTGGAAGGCTGGATGCCGGGCTGGCAACTCGACACCGTAAAACTCCAATACCAATCATGAGCGGACAGGTGATCTGCTGTGGCTACCCCTAAATGGGAAAAGCCGAAAGAAGACTATATATAACAATACATGTGAATTGTAATGTTTATAAATGTTAATTTGTTAATACAGTTTAATTACTTTTGTATAAATGCATCTTTATTTATGTCACAATGAATACTTCAATAAGGGTGTTTATATATATATATATATATATATATATATATATATATATATATATATATATATATATATATATATATATATATATATAGTTCCATTTTGAATCATCGAAAGCTTGAAACATCGAAATTCTGATCATCGAGACCAGAACATCGAGTTTCAAACCATCAAAGATTCAAAGAGAAAGTGAAAAAAAGAAAAAAAAAACTCTAAAAGCTGCGCCCCCCCCCCCCCAACTTTAATATACCAACTCCGAGATTGCACTACAGTGGGGTAAAGGGAAATATTTGTTTTAGCGCTATATGCAGAAGCGCTAAATGGGAGATTTCCTGTACCCTGTCTGCAGTGCCATCACAGAGATGGCACATTCACAGACACAGTATGCAGGGCATCTTGCTGCCATGCAGAAACACTAGCTTTTTCCCTTTTTTATTTACCTTTTTCTTCCCCTTGACAATATCAATGTTCTAAACACTCGATGATATGGTTTCGACCATATGAATTTCAATGGTTTAGAATTTTGATGGTTTCAAGTGGAACCATATATATATATATATGTACACTTACTGTGCAAGGTGACATTTAGGATTACTATTCATTTTCAGTGGTTAGTGACTATTGTGCATCAGTTTCTAAACAGATTAGGTCATAGTACCTCCACTGCCCTTCTTTCCTTTCTAGAAACAATCAACAAAGCCCGTGATTCTGGTCACTTCATATCCACTCTTCTCCTTGACCTCTCTAAGGCATTTGACACCATTTCCCACAACCTGCTTCTAACCAAACTCTCTAAACTTAACTTAACCCCTTCCTTTACCCAATGGTTCTTAAGCTATCTCACAAAAAGGCAACAGGCAGTAAAATGGAAAAAAGCTACCTCACCCTTCCTTAATGCATCCGCAGGCATCCCCCAAGGTTCCATTCTAGGCCCCCTACTATTTAACATGTTTATAAATGAGCCATCCCAAACTCCAGCCTCGTTCAATATGCAGACGATTCCACTATAATTTGTTCCTCCCCTTCCATCACAACTCTTTGAGCAGTGAATGCTAGACAACCATCTGGCTCTTAATGCAACCAAAACAAAACTTATGCTAGTCAATGCCTCCAAAACCTCTTCGATAGTTAAACAATCCTTCATAATCACCAGCAAAAATAATACTCCCCTAGAAATGGTCTCTGACACAAAATTACTAGGAATAACCATTAATGATCAATTAAAATTTGACAAGCATCTACGTGTAAATATCAAAAGAACTCATAAAAAACTTGGTATGCTTTACCGTCACAGTCACTTCATCTCTCCCTCCACCAGGATTACACAAGCCAATACATACCTTATGCCTTCCCTTTTATATGGTGCATCTATCCTCACCAACCTACAATCTTCCCTCAAAACAAAACTCTCATCTTGTTATAACAAAATATCCAAGTTTGCTGCAGGTCACAGAGCCTCTTCCCACCACTGCAATTCCCTCCACCAATTAGGTTGGCTAGAGTTACCTAACTTACTAACTTACACACAACTCATCCAAGCACATAAACTCATTCATAACCCATCTCTCTGCCCCTCAGTAGCAAACACCTTTGAAATGCACAAACCAGACCGACTCCTGAGTTCCAATTCCGAAAACCTTATTAAATTGCACAAACCCACACGTCCAGCAGGGAATCACCTGATATCCTTCTCTCTAGCTTGCCTTTGGAACTCTCTCCCTTCTTCTGTCCACACTACTAGCAGTCTCTCCTTGTTTAAAACCTCACTGCACTCGCACCTTACTTCACAATGGAAATGCTCAGGCTCCCATCCTACCTAAACTACACGTTCTTGTCAGTTTCATACTCATCTACCTGTCACTGCCTCCTATAGTTCTCCATCACTAGTGATGTATATGACCAACAATTAAATGTACCTGATGGAATTTAAAAAAAAAAAACTTTTTAAAATACTTTTTTTCTTTTTCTACATTACTTAATCGGATGCAATTTTTCTAATTCAAAATTTCTTTGATTTGTTCTTTACTAACATTGTAATGTTTATTATTTGTTCTTTACGAATACTGTAATGTTTAACAGAAATGTATACCACAGATTTGTACTTTCTGTATTATGTATTTGTATTTTTTTGGAGCTTTTCTCCACAGGACTCCATTGAAAATGGGCTCCTTGTGGCCCAATGGACTATCCTGGAAAACAAACGTCAAATAAATAAATAAAATAGCACTTATTTTATATTTTATATATTTTAAAGCACTGCATTTTAAATGTTAACATTTGCACATTTTCATATTAATACTTGCTAGGTATCAAGTAAATACACAAATCGTACCTAAAGTGCCAGATATCTTACTTACGTATAACCTATTCATGTCATCAACACTTTTCTGCTGTCTGTAAAATCTCTGACAGTTTATGAATACCCTGTTCTCATCATTAATTAACCACACAGAATTAAGCTGAAAGAAAAGCAACCTGAAAAAGAGCAAGAAATACAGTACATAACAGTTCACTTAACAAGTATGAGGTGTATATTAAAAGATGCTAAAGTGCCACAAAACACAAGAGATCTTTGAACTAAATATAAACATTTAACAGTCCCCACACACATGTAACAAGCCCTAGAGCAAAACTGAAAATACCTTTTTACCATAAATGGATTAAATAACAAACCAGACATCTTCTTTCTATGGGACTTCAAATATCCAGGCATTGCTAGCACACTTACACCTTTAAAAACTGGATATGCTCATTATTTTCTAGACTGCTAATACCAATGCACTGGAGCATAGCTCTCAACTGTACAGACTTTTGTAGAATGTCTAGATTTTTGCCTCATATTTTTGATCTGTTCCTCATAAAATTTGTGATTTTTTTTACAAATGACTGGGATGATTTTATGATTGAAGTCACTAAATAATAACATACATTTGTGTTTCAGACTTCATATTATTCAGGAAAAATGCATGCTAAGACAAATGTTGCTATTCTAGCAACTTATTTAAGTTTATAAGAGCAATATTAAAAAATCTGTCCCTATTTTTGGGACTTTGTCCCCCTATTCTGTCAGGCTTTGTCCAGATTTTTTCAGCAAAGAGTTTGAGAGGTATGCACTGGAGCAAATTTTAAAATTACGCACTAGAGGCTGCACTGTCCTTGACCTGGTCCATCCTAGCCCAATTACCTCCTGTACCCCACCATGCATCTCTGCAGCCCTGGTTACATATGACCACAAAGTCATCTTCTCTAGCTGGATTAATGGTACCACCCCATCACCAAATGAAACCATGTTAGGGTCCTCTCCAGGGCAATCCTACTTCATCTCGTATAACACCTATGAAAGAACCCTGGCAATCTCTCACAAATGAAGCATATGAGAAGGCTGCCACATTCACCTCCGATGTTTCCCATACCTAAACACCCACAGAGAAAAGACTTACCCAACAATCCAAAATATAATGGTAAATTCAGAAATAAACCTAATATGGATGAATGGATAACAAAAGAAGAAACAATAAAAAGTTATAAGACATCTCCATCCCTAGACCTTGAGATTATACTAAAACATGCCTGCAAGGAGCTTAAAAGCACTGCTAGAAAATGTAAAGCAGAGTATGAACTTAAGGTCACTAGAGATATCAACAAAGGATGCTACATATAAAACAAACCAAACTGGAGACAGAGTAAAGTTGAGTGCTTTCATCCTGTTTATTACAGAACGTCCTCAGAAAGGATGCTACATAGTTTTTTTTCTGTTATGTCAGATAATTAAGGAATAATGTTCAACAACAAAGCACTGAGGTAATCCTTAGTAATATCAAACATTCTACTTCCAAGGATACAGCCAATATATTAGCAAATAAATTTACAAATAACTTTACCACACCTATCCACATTGTTGTGTCCAACATCCTTAAAAATGTAATCTCCCCTATAATTACCTTGGAACAAGTCTTACATATTCATATCAACCTCACTTTAAGACACATCCGCTTACCCAAAATTCCATTCTCAAAAATGTTAGTGCAATATTTCAAATCACATAACCTAATCAAGCCATAAACTCCCACTTACTGACACTTTTGTTATACTAACGCACTGGTAATGTACTTCAAATGTTACATCTGTACCGTATGCATATATGAATATCTCTGTTACTGTATATAATTCCTGTTTATTCTCAATAACTGTTTAATTATGTATACTTTATCTCTTGGAATATACCACTGTAATTGTTAAACTTGCATGCTTTCCTGGGCTGAGAATGCAATTGGTCATTTGTGATCAGTGCTTTATCCCAGTTAATTTAAATAAATAAATTAAATCTGAGCCTCTACATCAACTGCTCAACCTCATCCTATCCACAGGGTTTGTCCAAGATGCTTGGAGAACAGCTACCATGACTCCTCTATAGAAAGGTGACTACTGGACTGACCCAGGTAATTATAGGCCCATCAGACTTTTCAGCTCATGTGCAAGGCCAAGGAACATGTATGCAGACACAGGCAACTTAAGTGATATAGACCCCACTTGATTTGGTTTTGTGAAGGGCTGGTCTCATCTCCAGAATCTAGTAAAGTTATCTGAAAAGGTTATAAAGGCTAAAAACAATGTTCCCTCTCTGCATGCTGCTTATCTTCACCTGGCCTGGGCTTTTGATACTATCCTCCATGCTGACATTTGTTTTTTTAAATTAGACAAGTCCCTGTATTGTCCACTGGCTATCCAACAGATTTAAAGTTGTTGTTGGCCTCTCTGAGTGTAAAACTGTCACTAGTGGGGTACCTCAGTGATATGTGCTGAAGTTGGACACTATTATCTCCTCATCCTTTGATTCTAAACTGCTGCGGAAAGTGCTGGAATATACCAATACTTGGAGTACTGAAAATGGACTCAAATACAAAAAAGTGCAGCACAGTAGCATTTGCCAAAGAAGCTGCTCTCACCTCATATGTTAGAACTGGCACCCCTCTTCACACAGATACTGTCACAGGAGACTTAGGTACTTAAGTGGACATCTCTCTCTCTTATTTAGTCACCATGTTTCTACCACAGTCAGGGAATTTTCTATCTGGCTCAGTTAACTTTTAAGGGAATATCTTCAAGATCCAAACAAGTATTCTTCTATTCTATTATGAGACCCATCATCGAATTCAGTACCACCTTTGGTTTGTATATATCTAAGCACATTGTTCAACAGGAAAGGCTTCAACAATTTTTAGTGCGTGTGCGTGTGTGTGTGTGTGTGTGTGTGTGTTTATGTATGTGTATGTGCATTTACTAAATGAATCTATGTATCAACATTTTTTAAGTTTTTATATATATATATATATATATATATATATATATATATATATATGTGATGTGTGTGTGTGTGTGTGTGTGTGTGTGCGCGTGTGCGTATATATATATATATATATATATATATATATATATATATACATACAGAGACACACATAAATATATAGATATATGTTTTATATGCATACATATATAGATATATGTTTTATACCATTTCTATATGTTTAGCTATGTTTAGGTATATGATCTATATGGTAGCTATATGTTTGCTTGACTGCATGTTTTGTCAACATGTGCAGTAAGTGCATATATTAGTCAACAACCTATTCTTTGTTGAGAATCCTAGAGCTCACAGCTATACTTGAATGAAATTTGTGATATGGTTAACAACATGAGCTATAGTGCTTCTGAGAAATATCTGTGGGAGTGTGGTGGTGAAGCCTTCCAAATATCAAAAAGTACATGACTTTACAGCTAACCATCTTGAATTTTAATGTTTACTTTTGGTAGAAAGTACAGACAGAACAACTAGAGTCAAAGTGCCACTTTAAGCACTATATTTGGTATGACAAATGTCTATACAGGGTGTGTGTGGGGCAGAGATTCCCAATTAACAAAATGCTTTATGTCTTTGGCTTTGCTAAGATACAATGTCACACTGTATGTTGGAAGAAATGGACAAATCAGTTACTGTCAGAATACAGCACTACACTGGATAGTAATTTAACAAAATCTACATTATTTACCTGCATTTGTCTCTGGTTCATTTCACTGTCATAATTATATCTATTTGATTTGCTCGAACTGGAAATGCTGTTTCTATTTCTTTTCCTTACTCTCTCTGTATATCATTTCTGCGGTGGTACAGCGGTAGTGTTGTTACCTCACAGCAAGAGGTTCTCCCGTTTGATTCTCTGCTTGGCTTGGGAGTGCCTTCTCTGTGGAGTCTGCATGTCCTCCCTGCGGTTGCTTAGTGTTCGAAAGACATGCGTGTGTAAATGGGTGTGCCTTTGTTGAAGGTTGAGCGTTGAGCTGGCACCTTGATGTTTCATAAAAATCTACTGCCAATCATTAGCGGACCGGAGTTCTGCTGTGGCAACCCCTTACTGGGAAAAAGCCGAAAGACAAACAACAACAACTCTCTCTGTATATCCATGATGAGTGAGTCGACAATTGTTGGTTTCTTTGGGCTGTGTTTTTAATAGTTATATGTCTACTGGTATGGTGTCACTAACTGTTAAATTTGACTAAAATGCATGCAGTTTGATATACACTAGACATGTGGGCACAGAAGCACACACAAACACACACTGGTTGAGAAGTAGTAGGTGAGGCCTTCAACTTCAAGCTGGAATCATTTGCCACTCACAACATGAAATCAATGATTATGAAGAAGTTAGAAAGGAAAATCAAGGTAAAGTTGGAGTAAGAACAGAAATGTTGACTGCAACACAAACACACACACACACACACACACACACACACACACACACACACACACACACACACACACGCACACACGCACGCACACACGCACACAAATAAAAAGACAACTATTATATTATTTACATATGGCTTTTCTGTAGCCCTGCAGTCATCGTTACTATCCTACTAATGATAAGGAACTGACCTGAGTGTTACACTGATTTTTAGATTCAGTGTCCATTGCAAAAAGCTTTTCTACCAGCTCTGTCTTAAGGTCACTCTCCAAAGGACCATAATAGTCACCTGGGCTACTTGGCTGCAAAGAAGAAAAAACACAGAAACATGTTATAAAACAAAATGGATCCAGCACTGCTGAATACTATTACTTATGATCTCAATACATAATATCATTGAATCAAAGAGAACATATAATATTAGTGTAGAATTAACTGCACAGATTCTAATATAGATATATATATATATATATATATATATATATATATATATATATATTGCAGATTATCAACAGCTGTTACTTTTATAGCTCTCCCTTCCACATCTCAACACACACTTTGTCACCTGACAAAAATATGATGCATCATTAGTTAATATCAACTCAGTATACCCTTGGCAGCAAACAATGTCACATAAAAAGTCTAAATCTGTTTAAAAGTAAGAGTCAAAACATACTTCATTAAAACATAACATTTGCTGTAATGATTTCTTTAATTAAAGTAATGCTGACAAATCACTGATTAAGTTATTAAATCTATTTCATTTCCTGTTTCTAACAGGCTAAAAGTAATGAAAGGAAAATACTGATCAGCTTAAAATGACAATGCACACACACACACACACACACACACACACACACACACACACACACACACACACACACGCACACACACGCACACACACGCACACACACGCACACACGCACACACACGCACACGCTCACACACACACACACACACACACACACACACACACACACACCTGATTCACAACATATATGGTATTCATTATCAAATTACCTTGTCTTCTACTTCTCTACTTACCTTAAACCAAAGGACACATTTCCTAATTTTCTTTATGTATTGAGAGTAAATGCAGGGTCTTTGGGGGAAGTGTGTCCTGAAGTTATAAAAAATGCTTTGCTTGGCTTAAAGAATAGGTTGGCAAAACAAAAAGGACAAGCTGGAGTTTAATGAGATGTGTGGTTTGGATCTTTGAATCAAAATAACAGCTGAGCTCAGGTTTCTAGATAGTATTAAATTAAACAGGAACTGAACATTTCTGACACTATACTAACTGACTGCGCTGCACAAAATGTCTTACTTTGACCATATGTGTCTTAGCGTCACCTTGGCTCTTAGCTGTATGTTCAGATTGAGCATAGCTCAGCCACGTCGAGAGCCAGAATCCTCCTTGTGCCCACTGTTGCCTATACACCTCTGACTGGGGCCTAGCAAATGGGCTTAGGTTATTAAGGCTATCAGGGTAATTATTCTACACAAACATGAGCCATTGTAAAATTAGCAACACAAGGGCACTGATTACATCTGTGGATTTTTTTTTTTTTTTTTTTTTTGTGGTCGTTCATAACAAGGGTAGTGTCAAGCATGAACCATGCAAACAATGAGTACAAATTTATTTTATGTAGGTACATTTTCTCCAGAGAGAGACAAACATTCCAACGTCAAACAAATGATTGACATTATAGGGATAGAAATGTGCCAGCAAAGAATATAGCTGCTCAACAGAGATATATGGTTGTTGTTATACTAGCTAACCAACTACAGGTTTGCAGCATACATGCTTTGCATCTTCAAGTCTCTGTTCAGAACAGTAAATTAAAGTAAAAAGGACAGTTAAGCTTGGGGAGATAGCAGCTGTAGAGTCTGATATAAAATCAAGAAATTTCTGGATGTTCCCATTAGAGGACTATAGCAGTGGCAGGAACATGGAAGCTCGTATTCTTGGGCATGGTGGTGAAGGAAAACTGTCCATAAATCACCTGAGATGTTTCTCTGCTGGTCTTTTGTGACTTTAGCAGATACCTTGCTAATTTAGTTAAATGTTATGGTTGCACTAAAATCACATCCCTCTGCATCTGCTACACCTAGCTACTATGAAGAATACTTCCCGCATTTATAATGAAGTTGATGATCACGCTTTTGGAAGGGACAGTACTAGGTTACCATAAGTATCTGTGTAGAACACCATGGCTTGAAGTAACTTTGTATCAATCAGCCTTCATTACTACATGGAACAAAGAAGGCGAGAGTGGACTATAGCTAAATTCCCTCATGGCCTAGTCAGCAGGAAGATGTGAAGAAATGAAAAAAAATGCTCATGTAGCCATCTACATGTTTTATATTACCCTTTTCTGTTAAACTCTAATTTTCTTCAATATGTGTCCATACATGTATATGTATTTCTTTGAATTATTACACTAACAGTTCCAGTGTACTGCGTTAATCTGTTCTTCGGCACATTTTGGTCTACAGAAACAGATGCATTAAGAAATCTGTCACATGACTTTTCTTTATGGAGCACCTCCCCAAAAAAATGTTGACATAAAATAATACAGGATCCAAAGCACACAGCGTGTGAACGTGCAGCCAGAATAAAAAACAGTAAACCGAACAAGGCTCACATTCTGCCGAACATATATATATTTATGCATATGTGTGTGTGTGTCTGTTTTTGTGTATTACACATACACACAAAATATACATATACAGGATCCTAAACAATCTGACTGGCTAACAGTGTCTAAAGCATGCTCAGCACATGTAAAAAGCACAGCATCTATTAAGTGCAAAGAAACACAGTGAGTTGTGCATGGAAGAGATGTTACCTATGACTCAGGCTTGTAAGGTAGCCATCCATTGAACTAGTGCCTCATAACACCTTGTTTGCATTAATACATGTCCAATGTATGCCCCAGCATGCTGTACTACATGCATACTACATTAAAATATGCTTGCCTGCAGAACGGAATGATTATTCTACCTACTTTGCACAGGTTTTGTAGCTAGAATCCTGCAGCTGCCCCACCTGCTCTCCCTCGCTTTACTTTCTTTCACTTGTTCACTGCCCCCTTGAATGCTTCTGCTAAGTCACCCTCTCCTCATTATGTAAAATGTCTTCATGTCCAACTTAAAGTTATCCCTTTCACTGCTACAGGCATTCCTCCTTCCATTCACTCTGTCACACTGCCCTCTGAAGACCTTTTCACCCACAACATGTACTGCCATCTTTTCCAGTCTCCACTACACAGCCCAAGTTCTCCCCCACCTGTCATAGTCCATTCCTCCAAACTTTTAACTACCTTTTATGCTTTCTTTTCAACCATCTCCATTGGTGATATTTTTTGTTTATTGTAGGGCCACCAAAACTAGACATAGCACACCAGAACGATGGTCTATTCCATTTTGGATGCACTAAAGCATCCTGTTGGCTTGGGCTGAAACCTTAGCATTCTGTACCTGATTGAGCCCAGTACCAACACCACTGATATATCACCTGCTACCCATTTGTATCCTAATAGCGTCTTCCTCCTCTAACTACTTCTCTATCTTCTTAGATATTACATTACTGAATTTCTAGTCCCAAGAGTAAGCTTGTTGAAATCCCGATACAGTATGTCTACCAAAATGACCTTGTTCAAGTGAGTGATAAACCAGGTCCCAGTTACAGAACTAGATAAGTTATAAACTATTTTGTATAAGCTATTGTCATTTATGTGCTGGAAGTGGATGATTTCTAGAAACACAACCAGTAATCACAACCAGTCTTTTTCCTCATATTCCAAGATCAGGTTAAAGATCAGTAGTTCCCAAGGCTGGTCCTAATTTCCTCACTGAATATCACATTCAGATGTTTCACAACCAGTCCTGATAGGTACATGAGGATTTTAGGTGGCAACCCATCTGTTCCTGTAGACATCTCCCTCCTCAGATTAGTAAGCTTCGGTTTCACTTTCTGTGGATTTGAGTTGTTGGAGCGGTCTCCTCTCTGCACACTGTCTCCCTCTCAACACTTTTCTCCTCTTTTATTCCCCACCAAAAATGGAAGTGAAGTTGTTTAATAATGACATTTGTTATCCAGTTTCTCATGTTTTTTTACTTTAGTGACCAACTTGTCTAATTTTCCTTCCTCTCTTATTCCCTGCCATGAACAACAAAAAGGTTAAGATCTTTTTATCATTTTGTCTCACCCTATAATGATGACGATAGTCTGGTTACTGTAATATAGGACTGGGAAATATGTGTTTGTGTTGGTAACTACTAAACTGATATCATAAAAATGATTAAAAGAAGACCAGCTTCAGTCATGAAATTATCTTAATGTTTTATACTGCCTGCTACAGCTATACTACTGTAGGTATAAACTACTACTATTTAATGCATGCTTGCGAGACTATTAGATTTACAGCCAATGATATTCCTTCAGCAGTGGATGTTCCTCTAAGTGCCTAGTAGGCTCTTCATTTATACTGCAACTTTAGCGTAAATACACATGTAGGTACCAAACACAGGTAATAGTGATTTCAGATTCCAAAGCAAAAGAAGGTATCATGCTTTAAAAGAACAAAAGGCAACCTTTATAAAATAAGCAACAACTATATCAAACACAGCACCAAATTCCTTACTGTAGAGCAACTGCTACTGCTGCATGTGCTCGGGGTTCTGCTCCCAGGGGGAACCTGTGGCAGGCTGAAGGCTGGTGGCTTGGTAACCTCTGCTTCAGAACTTGGTTTCTTTGCCTCAGGTGTCCAAGATGTGTTAGTAAGAGGCATGATGGATTTCTTGTATACAGAGGAGTCATCAAACCGCTGAGTTCCTACAGTGAAGACAAACACAGATTTCAACAATTATTAAAACTATTCCTTGTATGTTAATCAGCTGTTGTAAAAAAAACACTGAGCAAGTATTTTCAGTGGATACAGTTTTTCAGAGTAAATGTGTATTTTTTAGACTATTTTTTTCACAGCTTGTTATTATGTACTTTTTGCAGTTACAGAAAAGAGCAGTCACGATTACTTTAAATAAAATTGCACCAGAAAGCTCAGAGGAAAACAATAACAATTCCATTCTAGACATTAAAAGCCAACAATAGCCTGAAGTATTTCTGACATCTGTACAGCTATACACTTGTATTTCTTATCATTCTTTGCAATCAAACCAATGTATAAAGCTGCCCAAAGGTCCAATCCAAGATAAAAACCACGATATAACAAAAGAGACAAGGAAGGACCACCACAAAATAGAAAATATCCAAAAATAAAAGCAATTTAATAGAACAAACAGATGAGTGCTTTCACGTGGAAACCACGCTTCTTCAGATCTCAATTACAAGAACAGAACATGCAGTTGAAATAACAATCCTGACTTAATTATTAAATTGAATAATTAAATAATTACCACTTATACATCAATTTCCATACCTTAAAAATCAAGACATCACTATAGTAACTAATAATAATTAATTATTTAAATGTGAAGAATTGAAAACACTCAAGTAAAAAATAAAACAAAGTAAAATAAACACTAAAAACTAATTTAAAGTGCCGTGCTTCCAACACTGGTTTGATACTAACAAAAGAATTCAAACCAGGGGAAACGTGTTCGTAGCTTAAAATCCAATTTAGTGCTATACATTCCAAATAGTTATTAATATTACCCCCTCTTTGACTAACAGAAACCAACTGTAGTACTTTAAATCTAAAAGCATGTGAGTGAAACTCAGAAATGTGCTTTGCCAAGGCATTTTGCATGTTGGTATTCTTAATATCATAGAGATGATTGTAAATTCTATCTCTAAGCCTTCTAGAGGTTTTTCCAATGTAGAAACAACTACAGCATGTGCATGTAGCTAGATATATAAGATTACAATTGTTACAAGTGGCATACAATCTAGGCAAAAACTCAAAGTCTAATATAGGATGACAAAAAGTTTTAACATCATCTATCACTTTGCACATATTGCAAGATCTTCATGGAAACGTGCCAAAAGTCATCATTATTTTCAGTTTGACTTGCTGTCTCTTTTCTTTACATAACATTTGTTTCAAGTTAAGACTATTTTTGTAAACAAAACTAGGGGACTTCCTATTAATTCTACTGTAGGGGGGTCTATAGTTAGTATATACTAGTTTTGTTTTACACTTCTAGTAACAGCTTCATTATCATTAGTATATTTCATAATAAAACTGAGTTTCTTGCCAAAGGAATATGTGTGTCTGCCAAAAACAGAATATTCCATTATGGCTAAATTATTCCTATGTGAATTACCATCCTTAAATACTTGTTCTCTAGCCTTTTTTATTATACTATCTGTGTACCCTCTATCTTTAAACAACCTTTCTAGGTCTAAGATTTCATCATCTAAAACCTCTTGTTCTTTGCAAATCCTTTTTATTCTATGATATTGTCCTTTTACAATGTTCAAGAACATAAATCTGGGATGCATGCTACTAAAATGCAACAACCCATTCCTCCAGCATGGTTTTCGAAATAACCTAGTACTAAGGAATCCAGAACTGTTCTTAAGAACAGTAATGTCAAGAAAATCTATATTTTACATGGAATGAGTGGATGTAAATTTCAAAAAGTCTGTGCTGGACTCAAGATATTTCACAATATCACATAACAAAGAGGCATCTCCCTTCCAAAGAAAGAAAATGTCATCCACAAAGCACTATATAAAAGAATATGTGGATAATAGACGCATTTGAAAACCTGTATAATTTCCCAAAAATGCACTACCAGGTTAGCGTAGGAATTCGCACATGGGGTGCCCATAGCGACACCCCATTGTTGTAAATAAAGACTGTCTTCAAACATAAATACATTATTAGTAAGTACCATCTCAAGGAGGGTACAAATCAAAAAGACTTCATCAGTGTTCATACAAGTTAGGCTATGCAAGACATCCCTAATGGCATCTATCCCATAGTCATTTGGTATGGAGGTAAAAAGATTCTTAACATCTAACGTGACTAAAAGAATGTCACAATCTATGTACTCACTATTGTATTTTTCAATATCACTTAGCAATTGTGTAGTGTCCCTTAAAATTGTAGATATCTGTTTAACTATGGGTCCAAGTTTCTATTCTATGTATAAAGACATGGTTTGTGTTAACCACCCACCATCCGCAACAATGGATCTCATAGGGGGTGGAAATATTAACCTGTGTAATTTGGGTAACCCTTTTATGCAGGGATTCAAAGGATGTTCTATGTGCAAAAAATCATAAAGATGACAGTCAATTAATCTGCACATCAATAAATCATAAAGATCATCATTCCCAGTTCTACATATTTTAAATAAATCACAACTATCTATGACAACATAAGTTACAGTGTCTGCCAATAATGTAAACATATCCTTTATATAGTCGGATGTATTCATAATGGCTATCCCTCCACCCTTATCTACAGGTCTAATAGTTAAATTTGGATTCATTTGAAGGAACTGTAATGCCTCAGTTTCAGCAGAAGTTAAATTAAAATAAGTGCAATTGTTTTTACTATACAGACAAACATATACATCTCTTTCACATACCTTCACAAAACATTCAACATGAGGAGGCAGTGTAGGAACATAAGAACTTTTCCATTTAAACATATCATGAGAATGACTAACTTTTTGACTCTGTCCCTTATTGAACATGAGTTTCAAGCTAAGGCTGCGTTTTTTGCAATCACATATGACAACATAAAATTTTATGTGAAGCTGGACCATCATTTGGTAAATGTGATCTTCCATGATGTGTGTGTGTGTGTGTGTGTGTGTGTATGTTTGTGTGGATATATACATATATATATATATATATATATATATATATATATATATATATATATATATATATATATATATACACACACACATACACATACACTTACAGATACAGAAATGCACTGAAGTAATAGCTGCAAACATTGACCATTAGAAGGGCCAAGAATGAGCACTTACTAGGAATAAAGGAAGGGCTGCAAGGTGATAAACTCCAGATTGCCTATAGGTGTGCATAAAGTGTTTGTAAGTAAAACTGTGCATGCTGTGATATACTGGCACACTGTATACCACACATTTCAATGCCTTATGTCCATTACCTTCTGGTATAGGCTCTGTAGTATTGTTAACAAAAGAGCAGTTTATTGGAAAATGGACTGATTGGTAGTAGTTTGAAAAATTAAATTATACTTGTTTGTTTGGCAATGTTTTTAATGAAATGCACAAATAAGACTTCAATTAGCTTAATAAAATGTAATATCCATAATTAATCTGTCAAAAAATTTACTTTTTCCTAATTCCATTTATTTTATCATTACTATAATTGTTTATAATTCCTACAACTGAAACTTTGCCTTATTACAAGATGCTTTATAAATTAAAAAAAAAACAAATACATAAATGGCAGTAGCAAAAATAAACAGATCAAGTTATTTATATCATGAAGGAGGGTATCAATAATGACAATTTTTAAGAAAGGTTCAGGATTTACTAAAATATTCTCAGAAAGAAGTTACATAAATAGCACTTTGAACAACAGCCTTCCTTGAGTTGTCTCAAATCAGAATAATGGCTGGAGAGTATTAACTAGTTACAAGAAATATCAGCCTTCTAAGGAAGTAAAGACCAGTTACATGTAACATGATACAGAATTCTGCAGCTAATGCAGTCAATAGAAATTACATGACTAAAACTATAACAGTTGGAACAGTCTAAGTATGGATAGCAAAGTTAGAATGCTGCAGGTTATAAAACGCATTTCATTAATAACAGGGATATAAACCTTAAGGCCACATTCACTGATAGCAGCCTAACTATTTTTTATTTGTCTGTTAGGTAAACAAAAATAACACAACTAACTGCCAGCTTTCAGGGGTGACCCAAAAGCAACATGTGGATAAGAGACTTACTAAGAGTCACACAATAAGGGAAACAAAGCCAGGACAACAGGATTAAGCTCAAAGCCTTAACCTTCTAAGCCAAACTTCTCTGAGTCTGCTATCCTTGGGGGTTCCTTCATTATATATTATGCATGTCCTCTCTATGTCTGTACAGGATTTTGCCAGCAGTTACAACTTCCTTCCACATAGACATACATGCTCTTATGTAGTATTCTGAAATGAAATAGGTATGTGTGGTAAGTGTGTGTGTGTGTGTGTGTGTGTGTGTGTGTGTGTGTGTGTGTGTGTGTGTGTGTGTGTGTGTGTGTGTGTGTGTGTGTGCGTGCGTGTGTGTGTGTGTGTGTGTGTGTGTGTATGTGTGTGTGTGTGTGCATCTATATGCATCTATGAGCATGCAAAAGGTGCACACACCACAGAAGACTAGTGACTTACCAGTTTTTCTCTGTCTTAGGTTATGTATTTGCCAAGACTGGCTCCAGGTCCCCTGGAGTTCTGAACAGGACAAATCATGCACTGGAGAATTGATGAAGAATAATAATAAATGTACTGCCAACTCAGTCTATGCATATTCTGGACATATACTGTATTTGTCAACCTGAAGTGGAGTCATGTACCTACCAACTTAATGGAAAAAGAGTACACTACAAAATGGCAGACTATGAAAGTGAAATGACTATGATTGCTTACAGATAACAGGTAATATACATCAACTCTCCAATGACATTTCATAATTAAACATTCAGAATATTATATATGAATTCTCAGGTACAGCCTGCACCAAAAACTGCCATTCTTATGGATGTACATGCAACCTAGCACTGATGATGCCTGGGTCATTTCATCCATCTTTACACAGGAATGTTTTGACAGTCATATTTTTCTTGCAATAAAATTGTCAAGAATTCTGGAGGCATTTAAAAACCTCCCCTATCTTGTCTCCATCATTTACCTGTTATTTGTATCCCCAACAGCAATTATGGGCAGCAAGAAGCATCATAACAGCTGTTTATACTCTAATAAATGACATCTTGCACACAGAGTAATAACTATGGTAGGAAGAAGGGGGTGACTGCCTGGGGTGCAACTTTTCAAGTGGCATAATCAGTAGATACAGATGGTGTACGAGTACAGTACTGGCATTGATTCAGTAAGCCAAAAGAATATCATGACTTCAGAAATACATGCCAATACTGCATTTGCAGTTACCAGTGAAGCTTAGTGTGGTTTAGTAACTGTAGCAATATGCTTGATACAGGTATAGCAAGTTACAGTTATGGGAGCACAAAAGAGCTTGTGTTTTCTCTTCCTCACTTTTGGAAAATACATTTTTTTTGGTCCATGACTTTCAATCGAGAGAACACCATTTTGCTGCACTGCTCAGGGTGTCAGATGTCCTAGCTACAGTTCTGCCTGCACAGCACAGACAAGGGAAACTTAAAGGGCTCTATATTCATTGACCTTACATAGCTTTTAACCGGATGCAACATCCATTACTCCTTAATGCACTGGTACAGGCAGGAATTAGCAACCAAGCTCTGCCAATCTTAATTGGCAGGTACTTCAAAGCCAAACTGGAAATTCAGACTCCACCTCAGCACCTTTCACTAATAGTGTCCCATAAGGATCAATCTTCTCACCCATACTATTCTTTCTTTTTATGAACTCTCTCCTGGACCACCTTCCACAACTGCATAATACTTTATGCTGATGGCATAGTGATATACAGAACTCACCTCTTTCATGATGAAACTATCAAAAAGCAGCTGGAGGAAAATCCCTTCCTGCTGTCTAACTCGTTAAGAACCAGACAGCTCATTGTAAAAAATCATCATACAAAAGCCAATTATTTCTGGAACTCAAAAACTGCTTATCACAGTCCCAGATGAATGGAACATTGTGTACAATACCCTACTACAATTAGAAAACACCAAAAAAAAAAAAAAATCCAGGAATCTGGCTTGACTCAGAATTTAATTTCTACCATCATATGGAGGTAACTTAAATAAAATCAGTTCACTATTCTTCTAGGTTAGAAAACTCACTTTTTAGTCACTTTTTTTATGCACATCTCCCTTGCCGTCTTGAATATACTGCACCCATAATAGCCTTAGACTGTAGAAAGATCTAGACAACACTACAAATTACAGTTAATATTAGATGTAGCTTCATTATTCTCTCACCAGAAAGTGAACATTAATGTCACATTCTAGGAAAAGACAAATCGCTCACAACTGCTGAAAGAATTACACTGCTACTCAGTTCACTCAGTTTTAAATTTCTAAACCCCTAGAGTTTTGAATTCTTTGTGTTCTGTCTTAAGCATTCCTCCATTTTACAAGCTTAGGTCTCTTTCCACCATTTCTGCCCCTCATCTACTGCCTGGAACTAGGTGCTACCTAATAATCATTGTTTCTCACTATTAGGTCCACACATCTAGGAATCGCTCCCAGTACACCTTAAGAATACTACTTCCCACATTATATTTAGATCTAATCTTAAAAGATTCTACTCAAAGAGGCAGCCTGTGATTGCTTCAAAAACAACAGCATGACCTGGGCCTTCAACCCTACCTCTTGAATCTTTGCTCTTCTGTCTCCTCTTCTTACTTCACTGTAGACTCAACACATATTTTATTTATTTAATTACCTATTATATTTTCCTGAATCTGCCGTTCTCCAATCTTATCTTTTCTGCACCTTCTATTTTCTTCATTCCTCCCCCTCTCTCTTTCCTCTCTTTCTTTATCTCTTATCTTCCCTTCTTCTCCCATTCTTACATCTTTCCCATCTCCTTTTTCACCATCTGTCTGTAATTTATATTAGTGTATTTAGTGTTAAGAATTAACACCTCTAATAAAACATGCACAGTTGCTGACTTTTCAGCATTTACTTGGTGGTGTTTACAAATTACTGATAGGTTTCTGATTATGCTATATGCCGTACAGTTTTCTGCTTTCCATGTGCATTGTATGTATCACTTGCAAATGTTTTTTTGTAGTTGTCTATCCATTCTGTACTTTACTCTAACCTGGGCTGAGCCTTAAATGGACTCCAGATCCTTGCTGTATTTCAGTTAACAAAGTTTTAATAAACAAATAAATACATTATTATGTAATACCAGCTCAGTAGACATATTGGCCTGTACTCTACTTTTCATTTTGAAAACAGAAGTCATATGCTAACCTCTTCTAGAAACTTAACATATATGTGTTATTGGTATTGTGATGCTAGGATAGTTTGCTTTTCTTTGCTGTATAACTGTTTATTAATTTAAGAGGACTGAAGTCTGCTGTGACTCAGCTTGCTGAAGGTGATGCCAACAGAGGCTGTACATGGGCAGCAGTAATGGATAAAAATTGTTATGGATCTAGATTGTCTGCATTGCTTCATATGTTTCATAGCTTCATAGGTTCTTACTAGGGAATAGGCTAGTTACGACATTTGAAACTTAGTCAATTAAATCAGAC